>NC_047652.1:15186670-15341352 GCF_902201215.1 Prunus dulcis
TTTGTTTTTTTTTTGTTTGGTCGACGTCAAAACGACGTCGTTTCATTTAAGTGGTTTTTTTTTTTTTTGCGCCCTCGACGTCAAAACGACGTCGTTTCATTTAAGTGGTTTTTTTTTTTTTTGCGCCCTCGACGTCAAAACGACGTCGTTTCACTTATACTTTATTTTTTTTAATAACACCTGGCCAAAACGACGTCGTTTTGGCACAGGTTTAAAAAAAAACAAAACAAAACAGCATCACAGCTGCTGTGCTACCCGAAACCCATCAGTTTCAAACCCATTTCTTCTTCTCAAATATCAAATTCTCTAACCTAAATTCCAACCCCAACTAAAACAACCAACCTCCAATCCAATTCAATGGTGGCTTTCCCTCCCCCCTCACAAATCAGTCGGTGGAGGCAGTAAAGTGGCGTCACTGGGTAGCAAAAAATTGAATAAGTGCCTCCAAAATTCAATTTGATTTCAAAGGTGGATTTATCCCTCAAATTTGAGAGTATGTTATCCTATTTTCTTTATGCTTTAATTAATTAGTAAAGATTCTTATATGTTAGTGTTTTTTTTTTGATTAGTTGTTGTTTTTTGTTGTTGAGATTTTATTTTACTTTGTTAGTTTGAATAAACTAGGGCTTTTATGTTAGTTTGAATAAATTAGAGGTTTTGGTTTTGGTTAGTTAGTTTGAATAAATTAGGGTTTTATTTTTATGTTAGATTATATGATTATCTTGGTTAGTTTCAATTAATTAGGGATTTTGATTTTGGTTAGTTAGTTTGAAAGTATGTTATCCTATTTTCTTTATGCTTTAATTAATTAGTAAAGATTCTTATATGTTAGTGTTTTTCTTGATTAGTTGTTGTTGTTGTTTGTTGTTGAGATTTTATTTTAGTTTGTTAGTTTGAATTAACTAGGGCTTTTATGTTAGTTTGAATAAATTAGAGGTTTTGGGTAGTTAGTTTGAATAAATTATCGTTTTATTTTTATGTTAGATTATATGATTATCTTGGTTAGTTTCAATTAATTAGGGGTTTTGATTTTGGTTAGTTAGTTTGAATAAATTAGGATTTTACTTTTATGTAAGATTATATCTCTTGGTTAGTTTGAATAAATTAAGGGCTTCTAGTTTTGGTTAGTTTGTTTGAATAAATTAGTGTTTTATGTTAGATAATAATTGGTAAATTTGATTAGTTGTTGGATTTTATTTTGCTTAGTTTGCATAAGTTATGGCTTTTTAATATTGTTGATGTTTGATTGGTTATTTCTACCAATACAGTTATGGAACGATACTTTAAGAGAAGGTTCGCATCAACTACTTCTAGTTCGGATAATGTGGGTAGTTCGAGTTCGAGAGATATGGGTATTTCTAGAGATGTGGATATTTCTAGAGATGTGGATAGTTCGAAAGAAAGTGAGTTGCAAGATATCTTAGCTAATCTTATTGCAGACCCTGGACTTCGACCTCAAATGTTGGATTATGATCCTAACATTAGAGACGAAGTTCGAAGAGCATATCTACAAAAGGGTCCATGTCAGCCCAAGGATCACACATTTCCACAAACTGATCTTTCAGGGTATGATCGACGCTTTAATGTCAAGTGGTTTGATGAGTTTGACTGGTTGGAGTACAGTATTAGTAAAGATGCTGCATTTTGCCTTTATTGTTATCTCTTCAAATCCAATTTCAGAATTGGTCAAGGGTGTAGCGACGCCTTCACAGAGATGGGTTTTAGGAATTGGAAGAAGAAAGATAAAATTAGGCAACATGTTGGACCTGTTGGAAGTGTTCATAATCAATCTAGACAATATTGTGTGGATCTTATGAATCAAAAGCAACACATCCGAACAGCTTTGATAAAGCAATCAGAGCAAGCTCGTATTGATTATCGTATTTGCTTGACAGCTTCTCTTGATTGTGTGAGATTTTTATTGAGGCAAGGTCTTCCTTTTCGTGGGCATGATGAGAGTGACACTTCAAGCAACAAGGGGAATTATTTAGAGCTCTTACAGTTTCTTGCTGATCATGATGAGAAAGTGAAGGCCGTTGTGTTAGAAAATGCTCCCGGGAATCTCAAGTTAATAGCTCCAACAATTCAAAAAGATCTTGTGAATGCTTGTGCCACTGAAACTATTAAGAAAATCATCAAGGATATGGATGGTGCATTCTTCTCTTTATTAGTTGATGAATCACGTGATGTGTCAGTAAAAGAACAGATGGCGGTGGTGTTTCGTTATGTGGACAAAAGTGGGGATGTAATTGAGAGGTTTGTGGGCATTCAACATGTTAGGGATACTACATCAAACTCACTCAAGGAGGCTATTGACATATTGTTTGCAAGAGAGGAATTGAGCATTTCCATGCTAAGAGGACAAGGATATGATGGAGCTAGTAATATGAAGGGTGAGTTCAATGGTCTTAAAACACAGATTTTGAGAGAAAATCCTTGTGCCTATTATATTCATTGTTTTGCACATCAACTTCAATTAGCTCTTGTGGCCGTGACAAAGGGAAATGCTGATATTGCCACTTTCTTCACATCTTGCAATAGCTTGGTTAATATTGTTGGAGCATCGTGCAAGCGTCGTGACATTCTTAGAGATCAACTACAAAAGGATGTTACGGAAGCTCTAGAAAAAGATACTTTTCCAACAGGACGAGGCTTAAATCAAGAAACTTGTCTCAAGCGTCCCGGTGATACACGTTGGAACTCACATTATGGTACATTACTTAGTATCATTTCCATGTTTAAATCTGTGGTGAAAGTGCTCAAATTTATTATTGAGGATGGCTCCACTGATAATCTAGGTGAAGCAAATAGGTCATTGAGAGAAATACAATCTTTTGAGTTTGTATTTCACCTATTTTTCATGAGATCTATATTGGGAGCCACAAATGACTTGTCACAAGCATTACAGAGGAAAGACCAAGATATTGAGAATGCAATGACTTTAGTCAAAGTTTGCAAGGACCAACTACAACACATGAGAGAGAATGCATTTGAAGCCTTGCTTGATCAAGTATCTTCCTTTTGTGCCAAACATGATATCTTGGTTCCAAACATGGATGATGCATATGTAGCTCAATGGAGATCACATCGGAGAGCTCCTATAATAACACACCTCCATCATTATCGTGTGGACATCTTTATTCAAATCATTGAGTGGCAACTTGCGGAATTAAATCGTCGCTTTAGTGAGGTAAATACTGAGTTACTTCTTTGTTTGACATGTTTGAGTCCAGATGATTCATTCATAGCTTTTGACAAACAAAAGCTACTTCGTTTTGCTGAATTTTATCCTCAAGATTTTAATTCCCGAGATCTCTTGGCACTTGAAGATCAACTTGAGATTTATATTACTCATATGCGTACGATGACTGATTTTTCTCAATTGAAAGGGATTGGTAGCCTTGCAAGAAAAATGGTGGAGAAAGGGTTGCATAGAACATATAATTATGTTTATTTGCTTATCAGATTAGCCTTAACTTTACCGGTTGCAACTGCTTCTGTGGAGAGAGCATTTTCTGCTATGAATATTGTGAAAGGTCCACTTCGCAACCGAATGGGAGATCAATGGTTGAGTGATAGTTTACTTGTTTATATTGAGAAAGATGTGTTTGCTTGTATTGATAATGAAACGATAATGCTACGTTTTCAGAATATGAAAACTCGTCGTGGACAATTGTAATATGGTTTTTTTCTATGAATTATGAATTCTAATATTATCGTTTCATTTTTATGAGTATATTTTGTATAAATTTTTTTCACTTTTAGACATTGACCCCTGGAAGGAAATATCCTGGATCCGCCACTGTTTGTTGTTGTATCTTGCTCTCTTTAGTTTAATGGAATCCCACGTTAAATAATATATAAAAAAACTCCAAGCTTCATTTAATGGAAATAACATAATAGTATGTAGGGTTTAATCCTCTATGATACCTCTATTTTTTTTAGTGAAAAATTAGCACCAAATGGGTGAGAGTGAATGGGCTACAAATCAGTAATTTTGATTTCTTTTATAACCATATCAAACATTCACAACCTAAAGTAAAAACAACAAACTTGTTAATGTTTTAAATATTTTTCTATCATCTAGTGAGGCTTTCCTATGACCGCAAACCATTTACAACCAAAAAGCATTGATAAATTTTAGTTAACGATCTATTAATAGAAGTACATCCATACATGAGATCATATAGGTAGGTTCTTTGTCTTTTATGTGATTATCACTCGAGCATCATCTCAATTCGAAACAATATATCTAGGTAGAGTTGACTATATGAGATAAAGTGAGACACAAAAGATCGATTTAAGAAGTAAGTTGCGTTAAAGTGACTTCCAATGACAAATCTGATATCTTTCGGAGGAGAGAAACTCTCATGTAATGGGAATAACACTTTTTGCTATCATCGGCCAATAATGCAATGACATGTAGGATAGCAAAACAGTGTTATCCCCGCTATAGGTAAGTTTTTTTTTGCTTCCGAAGGGACCATGGAGTAATTAAGCAAAATACTACTAAAAACTTTTAAAATCTGATGTAGATAATGTATACTAACGTTCAAGGACGAAACTAGCTATTGGGCTGTATGGGCCCATATAGAATTTGTTTTAATTTTTATATGTGATGTAGTCTTGACCGAAAAAAAAAATCTATGTAGTTAAATAGAAATAACCATAGCCTAGCCCAACCCACCCAAGTTTTAAATGTGATGTAGTCCAAAGCCTCTAGGGTTGGAGTCCAATTTTCCTCCTTCCCTTTTTTCTGCGCCCTTCCTGTTACCTATCTAATTTCTTGACACCTATCCCTACACTTAACTTCTAACATAACAGTGTTAACCATTTTAATAAAATTAAAACAAAAACAAAAATGAATTATTAAATAAAAAAAGAAAACAAACCCAAAATTCATATTTAATTAGTAATTTATTGTGAGGAAAGACAATTTTGCCCTTGGAATAATTTATTAACGAAAAGTTGACTTTTTGACCAGAAAGAAATTTGACAATTCTACAGACACCGTTGCGTAGAGCACGACGAAATGAGTTCATAGACACGTAGTAGGCTCGAATCGGAGTTGTAACGAGAGAGATATGTTTACAAGAAACTCAGGGGGACAATTGTAATTATTTCAAAATGGGATTTTATAAAAATCAGATCTCTCTCTCTCTCTCTCTCTCTCTCTCTCTCTCTCTCTCTCTCTCTCTCTCTCTCTCTCTCCCGCGTCACCTCTCTTACCCTCTTCGAAACTCCAGCCACCAGCCACGGCTGTGGACGGGGCCGGTACTAAAATGACCGGGGCGTCATCCTCTTCCAGCCCCAGCCGACTCCCGCCTCCAGCTGCCGTGATTTCGTCGAAAAATGGAGAAGAAGCAGTCGGTATCGTCCGATCTGCACAGCCGTCGATCTCCCTCCTCCAGCCACCATTTTCAACGAGCCAGGTATGGATTTTGAACCTCTCGAGCTGTTCTAGCTGCCTGTTGGGTAGGAATTAATCGGTTCTCATTATAGATATTGGATTTTCGAATTTGAAAAATTAGCTGGTTTTCGGCCTCCGTGTTCGGCCACTTCCGGTCAGTTTTTGAGGTAGGTCCAAGAACAAAAGTGATTCCAAATATGGTGTTATACCTAGGGTAGGAGTTTGGAGCTGTGGTTTTGAGATTTTCCGGCGATGCTTAATCGCTTTGGACACCCAGCGCTGCCGGAGCGTGGGCGAGGGTAGTGCAGTGGCACTGTGTCTTGATACGATCCTTAGGTTGTCACGAGCGCGTAGGAATTCGCGGATCTCAATTTGGATACCGTTTGAGCCTCGAACGGATTTTTCCTATTGTGCGATTTCCGGGTTCAATATTGTTGATCCGTTGGATCGTAATCAATTTCAGATATGTTACTCTAGATAATTTCAGAATCGTGTAGGATTTGACAGGTTGTGAATAGGAGTCCAGGATACTCCGATATCGTGAACCCTAGGGCTAGGGTTTAGAAATTATGCGATTACACGATCGTGGTCAATCCGATTGTCCGATTCAGACCAGACTTGCAGGACATGGTTATTTAAATGTGAGGAACTTATAGGAACTCTCGGATTGGTAATTGGAGGTCGTGGACCCCACGAGGTTCTGTATTTACCAATATGGAAATTTATCACTTAGTGAGTCTCGGGTCTTTTAAGACAGTTCTAACCATCCGAATTGCTTAAGTGGGCATAAGAATGATTTTAAAGCTAGTGCACGCACTTCTAGGAGTCGGGGGTCAGGGTTTTAATTAAATACTTATACCGATCAATTTTATTAATTTAATATTCATGGTGGTTTAATCAGGCACCCAGGGCCAGGCAGACCCGCAGGAGGGACCTTCAGGAGGTCTAGCTAGCTCGGACCAGGAGTGAGTGGGCTTTTCTTTTATAAACGATTTTATGCAAATAAATTTCATTATTGGATCTTGAATAAGTTTTATTGATTGTGGTTTTACTAGCATGTTTTGTTGAACTTAATTATCTTTATTTATATGTCGCCTAGTTAAAATGCTAAAAAGATATGGAAAGTAGAGATTGAGATTTATATCAGACAAAATAGCAGCAGTGTTCTAGATTTAATCAAAAATTCAGTTTTTCATCAGACCTTTCAGAAATCTTATATTTTCTTAAGCCACCTTGGGTACCCAGTTACAGAAACAGATTGCCTTCAGTATATGTTGCCTTTGGATATGACGATGTCCACGGACATCCAGTTTGCCTTCAGTTTTGTCAGTGCACTTGACATTTGCCTCACGAGTTTCGGGGACGCCGGGACCGTGAGAGCCAGGAATGCGGATCAGGCTAACTACGGTCCCCTGAATCATGCCAGTTTGCGGCTCAGGTTGACTTTGTTCACCGAGACCTGCCAGGGGAATTGACGAATATCAGGAATTGACGGAATTAAAGGGGTACACCTAGGTGGTAGTTTTAAATTGATTTCAATGCTGTTAAGAGAATTTTATGGACCTTGGTTATGATTGGCATATACGTATATAAATATGTGAATGCATTAATTTTAGTATGATTCAAATGAAGATTAAATATCCAGTTTTTGCATAACTGTTTTTACGGTGGGGTTAATATGTTCATATGCTATTTTTCTAGACCTTTATTTTTGTCCACTCACATTTTTTTGAATGTTTTGCGCCCCCAGGCTGTAGACGTGCACAGAAATCCACCACCGGGCCGTTTTTCTATCTTCCGCACATTTCCTTTGCTATAGAAGTTTTGTTTTGTAAAAGGATTAACTCCTCTGTAATTCTTAGTAATTGCTATGATATTTTGCCCTAGATTGAGAACTGAACTGTTGGATTATATATTTACATATACTGGCAGTTGGTTGTATAAATATACATGCTCGTTATGACAGGTGAAATTTTGGGATTGAACAAATTACAGGGGAAACTCTGCCGAATTTTCGGTAGAAGTCAAGGCTAATTTGAAATTAAGTTTGTAACTAGGAGGGCAAATAGGTCATTTGTGCCTGACATTCGCCAAGTGTCGGACACGCACAAGGTCCGACTCGAATTTCAAAGCGAAATTTGGATCGGGTCCTGTCACAAAAGCCACCACAACCTCACCCCCACCCACCCATCCAACCTAGTTGGCCACCCCATCTCGTCGGCCGCAACCCTGACCCTCTGAGCTGCTTGTTAAGCCTCGGGATCCATCCCAACCCTCTAGGCTCTTCACTTTCAGGCTTTGATTTCGCATTAGAGCTAAGGTCCATTGTCGCAGCGAAAGGAGAAAAATATGAAAATATGGATTAAATTGGAAGGGAAAGTCGGCATAGGTGCAATCAGAGAGTGCAGGCATAGAAGTCGAATCGGCGACCGCCATTGCTGTGCACAATGATATCTTTGAGGCAGCCATGAATATCTGAATAAAAGTTCAGGCTTTGCTTTAATCAGATTTCTAAGTTCGAGAATTCATAGGCATAAACTCAAATGTCTCAAATGTCTGTGTAAGCATGAACCTCTTCGGCAACAACCATTCTCCTCTGGCGAGGTGGGGTGGCTGACCAAGTTGGATGAGTGAGTTGGCTAACCAGGTTGGGTGGGGTTGTGGTGGCTGTTGGTATTTATTTGTTTTTTATTTATCTATTTATATAATTGGTTTTTATTTTTGTTTTAATTTTATTAAAATGGTTAACAGTGTTATGTTAGAAGTTAAGTGTAGGGACATGTGTCAAGAAATTAGATAGGTAATACGAAGGTACAGGGAAAAGGAAAACAGGAAAATTGGACTCCTAAGGTGCAACTCAAATAGTTTTTTTGTTTTTTGTTTTTGTTTTTTTGGTATTTGTATTGGTATTTGTCTTACATATTTATTTATTGTTGTAATTTTTTTTTTTTTTTTTACTAGTTTCTATCTTATGTAATAGATGCATTTTGAGAGTTACGACGCATTATGTCCTTTTGACTAAGTATATCATTTTTTGTTAACAATTAAATTCACTCATACCGTTGAATTTTTTTTGTAATATAAATTCAACCCAATTCATTTAGAAATACCGTTGAATTTTTTTTGTAATATAAATTCAACCCAATTCATTTAGAAATCCTGAATTCGTCTCTGTTAATATTAACGTTGGACATAAAATGTTATTACACTAGGAGTTAATCTGAAGGTTAAAATCTAGTTTTCTTTTGACTTTTCCCGACAAGAGTGAAGCTCACTACCTGATTCAATTTGCCATTGACAGGCGTTACACTCTTAGTAGGGTACTGTCAAATAATCATTTGGCTTGGAGAGGAAAAAGGAAAAAAAAACAGCATCATTCAAATTAAGCCATCAAATCATTAAGGCCAAACCAAAACGTGTTTTGGCTTATTTTTCATTTTAGTCCTTTTATCATTTTAAATTTTGCAAATCAATAAGGCCAAACAATGAAGTCTTAGCATCAAATTTTACGGTCTACAACAGTTTTGTGTTCTTTCGGATTTTATAATCTTTTGCAATGACAGGCTGCCACGCACATCACAGCCAGTCATTACGCTTTTACTTAAGATCCCCACCCAAGCCTAGTCTACAAGAAATTTATAAATCTTGAGATCTATGTGAGCAAAAAGTGATGAATCCATTATACTTTTGTGTGTAGATTAGAATGCAAAAATGAGGATGGAAGAGTGCTGTTATCAGACTCAAATGTTTTTTCTTTTGGTTATGTTTCTAGAGAACTCAATTTAGCGGCTCATAGATTATCTCGTTATGCTTTAACTTTAAGTGGTACATGCATCTTCGTGGTATGAGACTCCTCCCGATATCATTCAAGTTTCTTTGATTGAGAATCTCATGTAATGTCTCCATGATTGCATATAATTTCACAGCTTTGTGACCAATTTCTTTCATAATTTTCAGAGCGAAGTTTCAAAATTGAATCAAGAGAAAATACAACACAAGTATTGTGGGCTCAAGATCATTAGGTTACTAGAGTCTTAGATATATAGGCATTAGGGTCGTCCTAATGTATAAAACAAATAATTGCTTGCTGACATGCACCATTGTCACATAAATATAGAATCAATGGCAGGCTTCTTATAAATAATTCATATAATTTTTTTTTTTCAAGGGCATTTGGGTCGTCCTTCTTGGGTCTTCCAGTTGTTGTAGCAAGGGCAAACTTGTTTGTTGCCATAAACGCCTGGAGGAACACATAGGCATGTGGCGCAGCATTTTTGGCAGAAGAACATGCATGGCTTCTTGTGCGATGTGGCAGAGCAACGATAAGTACATCTCGGCTTGCACTCTACAAAATTAGCAATCAATTTTCAGATTTTAGATGTTTCATGCTTTATCATAATGATAATGGATTTTTCATGAAATTTTAGTAAAATAAGTTCATTTTATGTACCTGAAGGACGAAGCTTGTTGTAACCCTGTTCATGAATTACAAAAACAAAAACAAATTTAGACAAAATAGACAATATATCCACGGTCATTAACTTCTTTGAATGTGAACGGTTGAATTTTGATCCAACGATTAGAGTTAGCGACCGACTTTGGATTTTTAGGGTCGATAGCAAGGTACCCAAGAGATCAAAAAGTTGGACAATGTATGGTAATGAAAATAGATGATGGTATATAATACGAACGTACCTCAGCTACATCAGAGAATGTGAGTAGAAGAAGCAGAGAAACCAGCAGGAAAAGGGAGGTGTACGGACGTCCTGCCATTTCTCTGAGTGAGCACTAACTGGTACTGTAAACACAGAGCACAAGAAGGAGAGATGGATTAGATTTTTATGGTTTCAAGGAATGAAGATTTGTGGGTTTATTTATAGGAAAGTGCGGGCATGGCCAATCCAAAATGATTATGAGAAGGAATAGAAGAAGAGGATTGCGCGGTTTAAGGCGTGAAATGGGCAACTGCGCACCAAAAAGTCCATGTGGGCTTTTCATGTGAGCGTTGAAGGCGCCGTGTCTATTGTTTGGTTTATTTTTGGATTTTGCTTTTTTGTGTCAAATCCAAATCTTCATTTTCTTCTTCTTTTTTTTTTTTTGTCTTTCCAAATCTACAGAAATAGTCACTCCAGATTTCCTGCATAATAATACCCCGTGAGTGTTATCAAGCAACGCATCTTTCTATAAGGAATGTGTTTTCGTTTCTGATTATAATGTACTCTGATTATCGATCGTATTAGTTTTTAATATATATTTCTTTTAAATTAACCAAGTTTTTTTTTTTTTTTTTTGGGTTACAAAATGTGAAATTGTTTGCGTCTTCCCGGAGTCGGACCCACAAGTTTTTTTGTTTCGAATCAAAGAAATATATAGACACTCAAGAAATGAATATAAAAATGAAAACTAGGTTATGTATCTCCATTATATATAATCCCACTTGGATATTTTGTTCTTACTTTTGTTAGACGTATAGATGAGATCTGGTTAATCTCATGTGAGGTGGTCCTTTTGGCAGTACGGTTTGCATGTTGCATGTGAGAGAACATGCGTAAATGGTTTTTGATTAGTTGCTCTGATCTAATGCAAGTCAAGCCACCGACTAAAATAGTGACCTGAATTGGTATATTTTGTTATTTTAGTGCCAAGAGGTCCTCTGTGAGACGTCACCCAACATGGCAACGTTCGTAAGCATCATTTTGAGTGGATTATTAAGCAAATGTTAATTACAACTTGTATTTAAGCGGTGATATGAAAGAAGAATCAATCAAGTATATTAAAGAAGATATCAAGATCAAGAACAAAGGCGAAATCAAGATAATCAATACTGAATAAAGGCATAACTGCATATACGGGTTTTGTCAAGTTAGTTAGAGCGAATATACTCACCACTCTGCACCAAGTTCGAATTCCCCTTGTCGTAGTTTAAATTAATTTAAAATAAAATATCATTTGTATATAAAAAAATATTCGAGGTATGGTTTTTTTTTTTTTTTTTTTTTTTTAATCAATGGTCCACTATAGTTTAAACGTAGTTTAATGACATGTTGTAGGGTTCCTTTTCAGCTGCTAATCTGTAATTAGTATTTGAACCCTAATTTTGTATTGGTACTAGTATTTAAACAAATGTTATTCTGGTTTCTAACTTCAACTGCTAACATGGTTCCTGGTTAACGTGAAAGGAACCGCTTAAATTCAGGCAAAACTAAGCACCAATAATATGAAAAGAACAAAACTTATTTCATGCGACCCTAATATACCAAATTCATACCAGCACGTTATGTGTGACCCTGCCAAACCAAAATTATCAATCAGGACAGACAAGGAATCGTAACTCTAGGAACTTGAGAGAAGATTGTCACCCAGAAAGTGATTTGGTGAGGGTCAAAAGTTAAAATACAATGATTAAAAAAATTAATAATAAAAAGACGCACTTTTTCTTTCAAGCACTTATTCCATCATTCATTTCCACCTTATGACCATTTTCCATGTCCACATTTTAACAGACTTATTAGACTATGCGAAAATATAAGAAGAAAACCCGAAAACACAAGCCACTATAACTTAGTCCCTTGCAAAGGAAAATAACTCACTCAACACATTGACACTGAAAACTAGACAAGCCAAACACCCTGTGAAATAGCAACCCAGACATGGGCTCCGCGGCTGCTTATACCTTAACTTTCACTTGAGACCTGTTACAAGTTGGTCAAACGCTGAACTGAATCCTCTGCCTATACTGTTATGGGCCACCCTTTTTTAGCTGACCTATGCCAGACATAATTTAAACAGTATGCCGTAAAATACCGGTGAGTAACTCCATTTACAGAGTTAGGGGAAAGTTGAACATGGCTGCAAGTTTCTTGAGGTCCTCAGGTTGTATGTTTTGTGACACGATAGCAGCGCCCACAGCCAGGGCAACAGACACAAGCACCATGCTCTTCATGCATCCGTGCCCTTGAGACAATTGTCCCAAAATCAGCTTGCAATATTTGTCTGCATCCTTCAAAAGTGAATGGTGGGCAAAATCATCTCCCACTGCCAATGCTTTATCATTCTACACCCAAAATGGAAAACAAGTTCATAATAGTAGAGTTGATAGTTAAATTAGGCATGCAAGGCTAGATTAATAAATGAAAAATGAAATCACAATACCAAATTAATCACTTCAATATCTGGATATGATTACCTTTTCCCTGAAACTCTTTAAGGTCTCCCTCAAGGGGTCAAGAGAAGTATGTTTACTGGCATGCTTCTTCCACTCGTCAGATAGCTTTTTCAGGACAACAACACTTGCATCAAGATTCTCCAGATAAAGCATGTCCTGTTCCAAATATTCACAGTGAAGCGACAAGTTGATGAAAAAAAATTGTTTGTACAAAGCCTTTAATGAACATATGCAAAAGTAAAAGAACAATAATCCAAATGCTTACCCATTGCCTATGACATTCAGGGTTTTGTGTCAAACACCAAATAAAAATGTCACTTGCTTCCTTAGACAGATCAGGGATGCCTGCAAAATGCTCCATGCATCAAGCTCCAATAGATAATAGGCCAAAATTCATACTGTTTTTACTTCCAAACACAATTTGAAAGGGTTGTAATGGAAAATCAGTTTCTTTGTGCTTGGCTTTACCTTCTTTAACAGCTTTAACTGAATATTTCAATATCTGCTGTGTGACCTGCCTCATTGTTTTGCTACCCGGGGAACCAGCAAGGGAAATCTCTTTCAGGGTTGGATAAACAGCTTCAAACCTCTCAGTTGCCTTAGCAAAGCCAAAATGTTTAAGATATTAATCTTTTGGTTAAGGGGAGTAAGAGGGGTGGGGGTTATGCTTGATTAGCATGTTTAAATGGAAAATTTTGCAATTCTGCAAATGCTCCTAAAAGAGGCACACCTTAACTCGGGCAGAAGCTGCAGGAAAAGAAGATCTCATCAACAGATCAAGGGCCGATGGTGGCACTATGTGCTCCCCCTTTCTGACAGCACCATTTAATAGAATAGGACGAGCTTTCGGAGAAGACAAAATTCTGAGATAATTCACCCGGAAAAAAAAAAAAGGAATTACTACCAGAAGAAAAAAAAGAAGAAGATAGTTCTCTCTCTGTGACAAGGAAGCCAGACGTGTACATACGTAAGATCAAGGAATAGAGCTTATGTTAATCTAAATGGTGTCCAACCTTTCCACCGATTGCAAAATCAAGTCTCTAGACAGCGGATTACTACTTGACTTGCTACTCAATATAGGCAAGAGAAAATGAACCCACGTGTACAACCCCACAACCAGATCTCCTTGAGAAGCCTGTATAAACATAGTTTTCCCTAGTTAAAATTCATATTTTAGAAAAGAACAAACCACTGTTTTAGGAACATTAGGTAAAAATAATTACCTGTGCAATCAACCACACTGTGATTGGAAGCTTATCTTGGCCTTGATATTTTGGACTTTCCTTCATCACTGGAAGTAAGTTAATCAATACATCAGGTTTTCGCCGCAACACCATTGCTAAAACCACGAATATGGCAACCTGCAGTTCCAAGGTTACATCTAATTACTCACTCTGTTTGAGGATATATAATCTAAACTGTGAGAATTTTGACCAATGTAATGTAAGGAAAAAAAAAACGAAGCTTATGGAAAGGTGTGGAGCTTTAAAAACTATTTACTGTTGCATACATAATTCAGTAGGCAGTCGTTATGAACTGAAATCCCATTGGTGCT
Organism: Prunus dulcis; assembly: GCF_902201215.1. Taxonomy (NCBI): domain Eukaryota; kingdom Viridiplantae; phylum Streptophyta; class Magnoliopsida; order Rosales; family Rosaceae; genus Prunus; species Prunus dulcis. The sequence continues at coordinate 15,200,801 of NC_047652.1, forward strand.
ATTTTAAAAAACTCTTGTCTTCCTAGGACTATTTCCAATATTAGAAATCAAATTTTCCACATTGAAAGTTGAGTCAGCCTTCAAAACAAGATAGAGGAAAGATAGAACTATACCAAATGTATACAATGTTCCATCTTCAAGTTCAACTAAATTTTGCTAGCCTTTCAGTAAGAAAACAAGAACATGATGAATTATTAAGGGCGCTGGGTGCAGGAAGATAAAAGTGGGAGGAAATGTAGTCACATACAAAGGTCTGGAAGCCCTATCAAACAAACCTCAGAGGATCATAAAACACTATCATGATAACGTTGATGGATGCTCCAAATCAAAGCATTGACAAAACTAAACAAACATACAGCCAACCATGGCATCAGATGATATATGCAACAAAGTTGGATGAGCCATAGAAATGGGATTATATGATAACTAAAGAAGGTTCATCAATACTTGAAGCCCATAGAAGCCTCCTCTGGGATGCAGCCACTGAACAAGGAACTTACTTGAAAAGAAAACAAAGAATAGTAGTAATTACACAGAATAATAGCAAATTCAAATAAAATCAATTCTAGAAACAAGGGGTTAAAGAAATTCAATCATGCCAGCACATATGGCACTAACAATACCACACTATGTTTTGCTATATATACAATTACGCAAAATTCTACAAAATATTCACTTGACATGATATTCTGGTAAAGTCCTACGAGGGGTGGTGTGGTATATATATCTCAAAAATATGGATTGAAAAGTTCAGAGAAAATCATCTCCTATAGTTTTCAAAAAGAAAGATGGCCTAGGTCATTTTTCTTTAATATCGTATGTCTTTCCTAAGATGTACCAACTAATGTCCATCTATGCTAAAATCAATGGCTCAAACTGTTTATAGTAGTAATTAGTTTATCCACCTTACACAATTTGCCAGAGACCACCAAGGCATAGAAAACAAGCACAAAAAGTTTTAACACCACCTGAGACTTTAATGGGAATTTGATACATGCTACAATCCAAAGTTACCTGAGACTTTGAAGGTGCTTGCTGGGCCACCTTTTTGGATCCCCTGGCTGCTCCTTGATGATTTGTAAGGTCAGCAAGAATGCTGTCCAATGACCACAGCACGAAGGATCCAAGTGCTTCAGTAGAGCAGTGGCCGATCCAGTCAACTGATGTCTTGTAAACATTTTCAGATATATGAGAAAGAGGGATCTGCTTAGGCAAATAATATAGTCATTAGAAATTAGGACCCTGTTAAACATATTTATAAATTCCACCAACCAGAAATAAACAAAACAAAAAGGAAGATATAAATCACTGATTATCAGCCATTAAAGGTGAAGTCATATGCCTACAGACCCAATGGTATAACCATATCCATCATGAGACATGACGTGCATCTAATCTCAAACATAGCTTCCATAATATCCATATGAAAAAAAAGGGGGGGGTTTAGAAATCAGAACAGAGTATGAACCAGATAATGTGAAGCTACCCTCACATTGTATCCAAAACCCACATGCATGTAAAATTCAATACACAGAATAAGCAGATAAACACCAGGATACGATAAAAAGACCTTTTCTTCAATATCTCCAAAGTTTGATGCTTTATTAAAGCCATTTATTCTTTTTCTTTTTTTGTGACAAAAATTCAAAATCGAATCCATAAACCAAACACAAGCAAAAACTCACATCAACCAACTTTGCCACAGTGGATTCCTTGAACGTCTTCAACCATGGAAATTGAGCCGAACTGACTGACGCAAATGCTCGACCGAAATAATCCGCCAAACGCATAAGCTGTATGTCTTGTTGCTTTTCATACGAAGCCTATCCAACACCCAAAATAAAATCATAAACAATATAGAAAAACAAAAAAGAAGACACATTTCCATTTTCCATAACAACATTTTACAAAATTGAATCCCCAATTTACCAAAAGAAAAAACAACAAAAGCAATCAGCATCTCACAGTAATATCAGCGAGAAAAGCGCCGAGATGATCTGCGTCGATCTTCGTAGCCGCCTCAGCCACAGTCACCTTCGGCTTCTTTGGCTTCTTAGTCTTCACCTTCTTCACCTCGCCATTTTCCACAGTCCCAGACACCTCAGCATTGCTATCCTCATCGTCGTCATCGGAATCCCGCTTCGATCCGCCGCCGGCGGAATCTCCGGAAGCGGCGGCCGCCTGAGCCTCCAGAGCTTTCCGACGGCGCTCCTCGGAATGCAGCTCGATCGGCCGGAACACCTCGGAGGCGGAGGAAGCTCCGATGTGGATATCACCGTTGGAGTCCGCCGGAAGTGTCTTGGACAAGGCCTTTCGGTTTCGCTTCTGATATGACACCGTTTGCCAGCCATAAGCATCGCCGTTTTGGGTCCGCTCATTGTTCACCTTCTTACCATATCTTTCTGCCTCCTCCTCCTCTTGCTCTCTGAGAATTGATTCGATTAGTGCTGAATTCTCGTCCATGCTTCAGCAATTGCTCTCTCTCTCTCTCTATCTCTCTCTCTCTCTCTGCTGCGAAACTCTTGACAGAGAGAGTTAAGAAGTACTGTCGACTCGTCGAGACCACACAGGGAGGAAACGAAGTCGGGTTTTCGAAGGAGAAAGGACAAGAAAGGGACTCGGTGTCAAAGGACACGTGGGTTTTATTTTTATTTATTGTGTTGACGGGTTTGGCCTTATTTCACTCGCCATGTAACGTAAATGCCATTATGCGTTTCGTATAAGAGTTGTTTTAGGATTACAGTGGCATCATCAATGATCTTTATCTCCTAAAATTATTGAATGTCTTAACACAAAAAATATTTTATATATATCTCTCTAATTAAAGTGTTAATTTGATGCATTTTGAAAAGTGCAATATTCGAAAAGAAAAAAAAAAATTTGATCATCATTTTAACCCAAGGTGTATTATCATCATCATTCTCACACTTGACACGTGTCTATGAACATAACCATAATTCCACAAATACAAAGTAAAAAGTTAACTATAATTAGGCACATAAACACGTGTTGAAAAAAATGATAATACACATTGGGTTAAAGTGATGAGTAAAAATAATTTCCAAAAGAAAATGCAATGCACAAGTTTCAGCCATCTTACATTAAGCCCAATAGGAGTGTGCCAAATCCAATTTTAATTGGATTGGATGTTAATTTTAGAGTGTTCAAAACAGATTAAAATCGAATTAATCCAATTGTGTTTTGTACAATAGATTTAGTTTTTAGGTTCACTTATTTATCCAATGGCCTTTTATCCGACAATTTCTTTATCTAAAATGTTGTTTTCCGTTCTTATATTCTAGATGTGTGTTCCAATTGTATCCAATTTGGATTTTTTTGCTTTCGAAATTATGGGTTTTTTTTTTTTGTTTGCTATCTTACAATAATGTTTTATATATAAATCTTATATGGACATTAAGTATTTGGACTTGAGGACAACATGAATTTCATTATTTAGTTTCTTTTCTCTGATATTATTATTTTTTTATTTCCTTCATGCTAATCCAAGGTGGTCCTTCTCACTTTCTAAATTAAAATGGCATTGGCTACCCAACTATTAATGTCTTGATAAATAATAATAAAATATACAAAATGTATTGTATAATAAGCTTGTGTGGTTAGAAAGATCTACTTTCAAGCCTTTCAACCCTCACGTTTTCGTTATACAGTCGTTATTACATTGCGCACATATCACATCTGTGATTCATTCAGTAATAACTTAATCCAACATTATGTTTGAATCACTAATTTAGAACCAACTAGAATTTTTGAATCACTAGTTTAAAACCAAGTAGAATTACCATGGAACTCAAACTTTACTAGTAGTACCTATGGGATGTTTTAGGGTTGATAGGTGTGTGGGTTAGAGATATTGTTTTGACTTTTAGCCCTCATAAACCATAGTGTATAGTTTTTGAAGATTGGGCATTGTTTGACTTTACACCCCAAATCATAATGGGTGATTTGAGGAAGGTTGGGCTTATTGGTTGACTCATCAATAACCTCAACCAATACCTACTATCATTATTGTTTTGTGATGATGTGATCAATTTTTCAAAACGAGTGGAATAATGGAAAACAATGTGCAACCAATACCTAGTCTTACCACCACCAAGTTGTAAATAGGTAGCAACTTTACCAACCTTTTGATTTCATGGCAGCTTTGTAATTGCAGTAAGATCTCAGGGGCAAAAAGGGGAATAAAACCAGATCCCATATGAACGAACGAGGATATCGTTTTATATATACACAAAATGTATTTGAGGTGGGGGGCCCCCCCGCCCACAGCCAAGAGGGCCAACTTTTTAAGTTGGCAAAGGCCTTTTATTATTATTATTATTATTCAGTTACGCTAAATCGCCAATCGCTCTCCCATATCCCCCCAACTTCGTCGTCCTCATCCTCTTCTTCTTCACAGTGAGCAGAGCATCACAAATTAATACGCGGGCCAAACATAAACTTGTGGTGGGTGCAAATTTTTTGTTTTGCTCGATCGGACGGCTAAGAAGTGGTGGTGGGATGCAAACTTGATCACATTATTACGAAAGAACGGATCAGAGGGAGCTTTGCATTGCATTTGCATGTTATGGAAGAGTTTTGTCTTCTACTTTTGGGCAGGCAGTTACAAACAACTTTACAAAGTTTGGATGGTCTCTTGTCTTCTGCTTGTGGTGTCTGCTTGGAGCAGAAGCATAAGCTATTTTGGGGACACTTGTTAAATGTGCAGTTTCAAGCTTAGTGCATGTCAAACAAGTAGCAAAAATAAGAAAAAAGAAAAGAAAAGAAAAGTAGCAAAGGTTAAAGCACTAGATAAGGAAGGGACCATGCTGGCCCAAGTGAGAATCAAATGTGTTATGTATGTCATTTCTATTTCGTTTTCACAATTTTATCCTTATTATACTCTCGTTTTGTGTTTGGAATTTATTTATTTATTTATCAAATAAAAATTTCATTAGATAAATTTCAATGGTAAATTAAAAATATCAACAAGACATCTAAAACACCAATCCTAAGAGGGCAATAAACTAACACGCCAAGAGCAAAACTAATGCGGACAAAAGCCACACTAAATTATATTAGCCCACATCACCACAATTAGTCATAACCTCAAACAAGGCCCACAAACTCAACATAAACCATAAAAGAACCCATAAGCCTAAACGAACCCTACCATTATCACATGAAGAAGCACCGTCGCGACCATACCTATCACCACATCCGTAACAAATATGGGTAAAATATGATTTCCAGCAATCTACCTACGTATAAGAGCGAATAAATAAAAGAAAACAACAACTTTGCCAAAGAACGATTGAGTGATTTGCAGGAATCTCCGCCAAAGACGATGTTGAATCAAATTTAGAGAACATAAGCGGTATTAGGGAGCGGGTTTTGGGAGTAGGATTTGATTGAGAACATAGACCAAAATGGGTGATGAGGAACTTCAATCTAACCATGAGTTAGAAGAAACCACCACATGGCTTTTTATTTATAAAAAAAAAAACCCAGTAGACTTATTCACTAACCTAAAATGAAAAAATAAGAAGAGAGGGGGGGGAGGAGGGGCAGTGACTCTTCTTCCTCCTCCCCCCTCTATGGAATTTTCCTTTAGGACTCACAGAGGGGGAGAACGGCGAGGGTTGGATAATCAGTTGTGTTTTGTGTTTGGAATTTGAACGTATCTATATATGTTATGATGGAATAAGTTACCTTATGTAAAACGAGATCTAGTCCAATAACAAAGGATTTTGATTTGTAGACCAGTGGTCTCAGATTGAAACTCTCATGGGACTAATTGGTAGCGTGTGTGAAAAACTCTATAATCTTGTAATTTAGACTATCGCTTGTATTTAAAAATAAATTAAGCAAAAAGTCGCTTTTGATTCCTGTAGTTTGTCATTTTTACTACTTTGGTCCTTGTCGTTTCAATTTTGTCAATTTTGTCCTTATAGTTTCAATTTGAAGCAATTCAAAATCAATCCTCAATTTTAATTAAATTCTTTTAACTTCTGTTAGTTGTGAACGGGCAATTCAATTCACAAATTATTTTAAAAAAAATGCATTCTTTATAAAAATACATAATTTAAATTTAAATTTTAAAAAATAAATATTTAAAATTTAAAATTTAAAAAATTTATTTTAAAATCCTCTCTCCCCTTCTCCTCACAACCCAACCCAACCCAACCCACAACATGAATCCTGACTAAACTCCGCAGCCATCACCAACTCCACCCCCAAACCCAAAAGCTGCCCCCCAATCCCAACCTCTCCCACCCCCATCCTCAGCCGCAGCTGGCGCAGTCCCTTGTCCTCACCTAAACAGACCGAACAAGCAAAATCATAAACAGACCCAACCCACGCCATGATGTTCAGCACCTAAACAAACCCAATAAGCAAAATCAAAATAAATAAATAAAATCGATCTGGGTATTTTAATTCAACCAAAATTCTAACTTTTTCAATCCTAGGAATGCATCTTCTTTCTTTCTTTCTTTTTGGGTTTTTTTATATATTCGTTTTCTTCTTGTTCTGGTTTTGGTTCCAGAAAGAAAGAAGGGGGTTTTAAGAGAGAGAGAGAGAGAGAGAAGGTTCTGGAGGGTGGGCTAGGGTCAGGTACGAATCGGTACCCCAGCAATGTCTTCTCCTATCTTCTTCGGGGAGAGACCCAGAGGACCGATCTTGGGTCGAACGTTGGAGTCATGGCTTCTTCGATGGCGCTCTGGGTTAGGGTTTTGGAGGGAGTCCATGACCCATGACCCGGTGGACTAAGGGACATGGAAGCTCCATGCCTAGCAAATTGGGGTCTTTCCCAATTTCTCATTTCATCAATCTCCCAAAACTTAAATCAATTCACCAACCAAAACCTTTAAATCCCAAATTCTCATTGTTTAAGTAGCTAGACTGTGACGATATATTGGCTGGTGACAATGCTCTGGATATGATGGGCAAGGCGGTGGGGAGTATGAGGGGTGATGCGCGGGTGGGATATTGTTGTTGTTGTCTTTTTATTTTTTTTCAATTTAAAGATTTTTTTTATTTGTCTTTAATATTTAATTTTATAATTAATGAATTTTTTAATAATTTGTGGATCGAATTTGTCCCTCCAAAACTAACAAAAGTTAAATTTTTGTTTATGGAAATTGAGAATTATCCTTGAATTGCTTCAAATTAAAACCACAAGGCAAGATTGACAAAATTGAAATGATAAAGGCCAAAATGGTAAAAGTAGCAAACTAGGGACCAAAATTGGCTTTTAGGTTATGTCAGTAGAAGATGAAGTCACATATAAATAAAATTAATGAGTAACTTCTAACAAGCACGTCTGGGTGGTGTAGTCGGTTATCACGCTAGTCTCACACACTAGAGGTCCCCGGTTCGAACCCGGGCTCAGACAATTTGCTACTGCCATTGTTGTAGTATTTTTTTAACTGGCCAAGCATGGTCGCCATCCGCCAACTAGCTTCTCTCCCATATGCACCACCACCAAGATGCTCTTTCTTGTCCCAATAGCTGTGACATATTTTCCCCTCTCTCTCTCTCTCTCTCTGTATAAATGTAACCTATTTATCTATATATTCATCGTGAAATTTACCAAATGAATTCTTCCACTAGCCGGACTCGGATTCAAATTGCTCTCTGTTTTTGCTGTGTGATTATGATTTACAATTTTGTTTTCTTTGAACCAATCTGTTTGTAGACCGTTTGTTGGATGTGAATGACGCCCATCTACTTATTTGTGTCTGGTTGCTTTTAGGAGCATGTTATGTTACAACAGCAATTGACACCAATTTGGGCTTAAAATGAATTATGTGCAGAAATGTCGCATGTAAAGAAGAAGAAAAAGGTACGGCATGAATAGAAACTAATTTGGTTTCGTAAGCTTCGTACTTTAATTTTTCTGATGGAGTTCTGTAAGTGATTTTGTGGCAATGATATTGTCCCATCTTGTTTCATGCACTGCGACATTGACAAATTAAAATGCACTTATCTTCCATCATGTGTCTAACTCAAATAAACCAAACGCAATGTATGCAAGCCTTTAGCCAGAGGGCAAAAAGTTTCTTCTTGTATTCAAATACGAACCATCCAGAACCTTAACCCCACAACATGTGTACGGATCTAGGTTCATTTTAGATGAAAAGCCTCCTTCAGACAAACTTGCATTGTAGCCAAGGAAACAGTGCCCTCTTATTCAAACGGACAATATCAGCACCAAAGGATCAGCAGGGGATCCGCATATTTGGGTAAGGTCACAAGTCTTAAAGCACCTGGCAAGATACCTTTCTGCCTGGGAGGACTTATCGTCAACTACAGAAAGCACACTTTCCCTTCTCATTCCGTGCCTGAGCCATAATAGTTGCTAACCTATTGACTCTTTTCGAAATTTAACTCTCCTAAGAAAGATTGCAACTTTACACTATGCCAAGTCACCCATCATCTCTAACGAAATGTCAAGCACAACATCACAAAAGGAACTGAACACAACCCTATGAATCCAAAGAATGCTTCCGTCGAGAGAAAAACAGCCTCTAACCTAGAACATAAAGAGACCTTTTAATACCCAATAGGAAAATGAAGTGAGCAACGAGGACAGTGTATTATTTACCATCTTGTAGCAAACTATCCACGAAATGCTCCTTCTTGGAGCATTTTTCAGATTCAAAGGGGAAAGGTGCAACCTTTGCATTAGCAAATTAAGCATTTGATGTGTGAAAAGTTTCTACAAACTAATGTTTGATACAAGGTTGAGAAAAGTCTCTGCTTAAAAAAGCGCACTGGCTTTATTAAAAACTGCGGTGAACAGCAGTCTAAGGACCATACCCATTCTTATTGACCAGGGCAGGTCAGCGAGATTATTGAATAACCACAAAGAAATAGTATGACCATTTGTTCAATTATCAAACCAAAACCTCTCTGACCATTTAGATTTTTAAGTGGACTTCGTGAAACAGCTAACTGCTTTGAATGGCTGTTAGGAACACTCAAAACATATCACTCATGAAATGTAGGAAGGATCTTGAGAAATCTGAACTACTAACTAGAATACAGGTGTGTGCGGATGTTTAAGATACATCATGGAAGTGAACCAATTAATCTACTGTCTCAAAAAAGATTGAATGCAAACTAATAATTCCTGACTGAAGTTCTACCTTAGGGATAAGGCACCACGCCAAAATCGAATTCTATCTATCTGGAAAACACTCAGCTTATGCCATACCATTAATGAATGCTCTTGAAAAAAACCTAATAGTCGTATGGTATGGCCAAGGTGCACAATAACTTCAATACTAAATGTACTCATTGAAGCAATATGCATCAAGAAGCAACTGTAGATATGAGAAGTAATGATATAATTAAAGCAAACAAACTGAAATGAACAAAATTTATCCAGTAAAGCATGTAAATTAAATGTATTAAGTCAACCTAATCCTTGTATATTATGAGGGGAAATGTACAAAATTTGAAAGAGCAATTCCATTACATATGTCAATTTCCTATACAAATTACTTACATAAACTCATTGGCCCCGAATGGTGTTGTCGAGAACCAACCTCAATCTCTGAGACAATACATCCAACTCAGCAAGCCGTTGGAGCTGCCATTGCCGCTCGAAGTCCAGTGCAGTCTTGCCCATATTGGAGGAACATGAGCCAGAGCCAGAGCCAGAGCCTGAGCCCGAGACCGAACCAACATGGTCGGGGCAGAGCAGACAATGTTGAACAAGAACCATCCGAACCTCATTCAAAGACTGATCGAACACGTCCAAAACAGTCTTCGCCGCCAGCCCAGCAATGGCCCTAGACAAATTGATCATCTTCACCTCATCGCCATAATCATTTTCCACAAAAAGATCATCCAAAACACTCTGATTCTGATTCACCATTAAATTATCATCACCCTCGTCGCTCTTGGCTTTGTTACCAAACGGCGAAGTGGACCAGCACTCGGAGCTCCAAAGCTTCCTCGAGAGGTCGTACAAGGCGCGATCATGCGGCGAAAGCTGCGACTCGTGGAGGCCGCGAGCGAGCCGAGCCGAGACGACTCGGAACTTTTTCCGGAAGCGGCGGAGCTTCTCAGAGAGCTGGGATTTGGTGTAGTGCTGAGACACGGTGGTGGAGAATCGAGCGTAGAAGAGGTGAAGGTCTTTGGGGAACGAGAAGCCATCTGAGGCGCAGTCAAGGAGGCCTTGGAGGAAGAGAAGCTCGTCGGGTTCGGTCCAGATTCGGTGGTACTTGAACGGCGGGGTTCTCTGCCCATCTTCTGCGGAAAAACCGACAGCGTTGTAGTCGTATATGGCGGTGGATTCGAGGGTGGGGGGTAGAAGATTAGGGTTAGGGTTAAGGTTGGGGATGGGATCGGGGTTTTTGCGTTTAATGGGGAGCTTAGTAGCGGAGGAGGGTTTAATTGAGTCCATGGCTAGACTTTGGGGTAGAGTTGGCTACGGAATAATATTGTGGTTGGGTTGGGTGTGGAATGGGTCAGTGACTCATTGTGCCGTGGCTGACTCGTTGGTTTCTATCTTTTTTGAATTTTTTTGAATTTAAACCATGAAGAGAGGGTAGTTTCTCACACGCACTTGAACATACTACAAGAGGATGAGAGTTTCTCAAACGTCAAGAACATTCAGACCAGATCGAACCCTTATTCACTGGGCTAAAAGATAGGTTCTTCAAAATCCCTTAATAACGTTGAACTCTAGGTGCACATTTATCAGCTCGAGTTTTTAGATTATTTTCACAACTGAAATTTGGGAAGATCACCTCCAATCTCTGGTTTAAGTTGTGAAGGGGACAAAAATGGCTAGAGCCTCAACTATATTAACCTACATTGTAAGAAAAATGGCATATTACAAACAACCTGAGTAGCATACAAAATTTACAAGGGAAAAAAATTAATGGCCAAGCATCTATTGGACGCTTCGGTTCTACCAGAGAAAAAAGAGCTATCTCCAGACTCGTTAGTTTGAAGCCAAGTTTACCGCACATTGATCCTTTAGATGGTAATAAATTGCTGTCAAAATAATGTTGGCCAACCTCAGTACTGTACACTGCAGTAGATGCAAATCCCATATGGATCATCGGATATATCCAATCAAAATGGAGCATGGGATCACAAATGGTCTGATTATGTAACCACAACCGTTGATTTGAGTAAGGCTAAACGGTTTTTGGTGAGAGTGATCTTCTCTTCTGTTTCTGCCGCCTTTTCTTGGACTCCACGGACAATATCCTCTGGAGCTTTCTCTACAAACTGCATGAGCAAAGACGATATCATGAGAGGTACATGAGATATGTGCATGCCAAGGTACTATGAAAAATAAAGAAAGGACTCAACAGTACATGCATGCATCATAACAAGAAAGAACACAACTCAGTTTTAGTGTTTCTTTTTTCAACATTTGAAGCAAAAAATTTAACTAAGAAGCCAACTCCAACCCACTTTTAACTTTTTGATTATAAAACTAACAAAACTATCAGATGATGGATGTATCGAACAGCCAGAATTGGAGTCTGCATTTTTCCATAAGTTACGGTTATCCTCTTAAGAGAACCATTGTATAGGTAGCTTTTCGTATCTAGTTATTCCAAATACATCTTACCTAATGCTTTAGGTTTTATTTAATGTTAATTTTTAACAAATTACCCCTATTATCAAATCTAAATCCAATCGTTTAGCTGAATGGATACTTAGAGAAATTGAAATGTAAAGTACTCCCCCCTGCATGCCAAACCCAAGTGCTTAAACATTAGTAAACAGACTTCATACCTTTGGAGAACTGAGCCGAGCTTTAAGTCCATCATATTCTGTCTGCATCTTGGAAAGTCTCTTAGATAGGCGTTGGATTTCGGCAGTAACGTCAATCATATCAGCAAGAGGGAGATATGCCTCTAGTCCTTCACCAGCTACAACGTGGACTGATTGATCCGCATTCCCTGAAGTAAAACACATGACATCCACCAAAATATATGGCTCAAAATCAGATCATAGAAAAAGCCATTGATAAATGAAAATAAACATGAATATTTCTGTCCGTTGGCCAAATGGAAAATAATCCATAAAAAAAGGTGCCTGGAGGAGAATCCGTAAAATGGATGTTTTGCAAATCTAGCCTGGAGAGAAGTGCTAAAACCTCCTTTTCTTTCTGCATCAAAATAGAATATTTAAGTTAGCTAGTGCTAATGATAATTATGTTCAAACCAAATAATTGGATAAATAGTTGAGTCAACCCACGTTAAAATTGTTAGACATGGCCCTGCGACAGCAAGTATGCACGGAATATACAAGAAAAACATATATGAATTGAAATAACAAACTTATCAAAAGAAAAGACAGAACAACTAGTCATCTCGATTTCTTTTTCTCTAAACTAAGGGTTTCTGTAAAAATTGAAATCCGATCTCATCCGCATGCCTTTCCTTTTGTTGCTGATGAGACTTCAGACACATGAACTCTCCAAGATTATATGCAAAACTTAATGCTTAACAACTTAAACCCAAGCCCGACTCTTTTTGCTCTAGCAGGGCCATGACCTGGCCCATAGTAGTCTAGTGGGGGCATGGACAGCTTTATGATATGATTTCTGATGCTGGCATCAGTGAACTCAAACTAACCTGGCCCAGGACACACATCTCAAGAATGATTCAGTCTATGGCTCTATACTTACTGAAGGTTCGAATAATGATCCACCAATTCGTTACACCCTGAGTTTACTCATTTCGTTCTCACAAAAGTGCAAAATAATACAGGAACAAACTTGAAAAGCACCTCATCAGCTCTTACATTTTAATCTTATGCAAAATCATGGCTGGAGAAATGGATACATACCACTATGTACTCAGTGACTTCTTCATTAGCAACTACTGAGGCTGATATACGCTTTACAGGCTCAACAGAATATTCTGCTCGAGCATTCCGGATGGCTCTAGTCTAAGAAATACAAAGAAGCAAACTTTAGTGATTTAATTATCCACGTTGACTGACTACAAGGAAAAGATACAAGATATCTAAAAGTGCCAGCTAGACTTGGAAGTGGAGCCAATAAAGGAGAACCAGGAAGAAAGATTTACTCACCAGAGCCTGTAAATTTTCAAACTTCTTAATCGAGTTGCTCTTCCTTGGAAGTGAAGTCAGTGGCCATGGCGATATTATAAGAGCTTCTTTTCGATATGGGAGTGCCTATATTAAATCAACCATTCATTTTATAATGGAAAATAGACAAACATTATAGATAACAGTACAATGGAGGTGATAACAGAGAAATCTAGATTGAAAGCCTACACTTAAGAGTTAACTATTGTCGCAAAAAGAAGCTAAAAGAGAATCTATCCACATGAATAAAAACATAAACATGCCTAAATTTGTCTTGTGAACAGGCAATGTTAAAGACGTGATCCACTTTCCCCCTCTATTTAGCACAGAACACACCAATGTGGAGATAAGCATTCAAGGGACTTTCTTCGTAGCAATTAACAGCTATTTAACTTCCCATGAAATATTAAAGAAGTGAAAACTTGCAACTTAGTGGGAACACCAGCCTTCCGATCATCTTATTTGGCTTAAATGTGAGGTCCAATGGATTATGTATCAACCATTTTCACGAAAAATTACCCAAAGAATGGACCAAGATATATTGCCGCACTGGCTCTGATTCAAAGAACCATAATTTATTTGAGACAGCAAATATGATAAATCTTCGAGCTCTAAGTCATTCAAATTCCTTCTAAATTGTAAAATCCCACGAGAGATCCTAGAAGGAGAATGAGATATTATGGAAGAGATGACATCATAGTGGTTCAAGGATATGACATATAAGCCGAGAAATAAGATAGAAATGAGAACTCTGCAAACCAAACATCTTCCGAAAACCTAAATATATTCCAATTCGCAACAACCAGTTTTAATAAATGAGAAACGGAAAAATAATCCTGAGAAATGAATTTCTGAGGACTTCAGAGACACCAAGAATCCTACATATTAGGTATATCATATATGATTATTCACTATACTATATTATTCTGCATGTAATTACGAATTCTTCCTAGGCAATTTTCCTTGTATGTAATCTTAAGGAGAAGAATAACCTAAGACAATTATCTCCATTCCTTCCCGGTAAAAATCTTTACATGGTTCATGGAGAAACAAAATCACGATATATATTTTTTCCAGTTAACAAATGAGCCTAAAGAAACCAACAAGGACCTTTTAGGTAGAGAAGTTGAGTTCCACACACGTGTTGAATACAGTAAATCAATTTACCTGCCAGAGCTCCTCAGTCACAAATGGCATGAAGGGGTGTAGCAATTTAAGTATGTTTTCAAAAACATACAACAGAACTGCCTGTGTGACAGAAGCAACTGAATCACCACCGGAGTGGTAAAGACGAGCTTTACTGGCTTCAATATACCTACATAAGTGAAAGAAATTAACAGTTGGCAAACAGGAACATCAGTACATTTGAGTTAGCAGAAGGTATTAACAAAAAGATTAAAAAAAGGGCTAAAATTCTTTTTTCCTTTCTTTGTTTAATAAGAATCACACTTCCAATGATAAAATAGAACAGTACACTACAGGGGACAAGTTGTCCACTAGTCTAGCTAGGCTACGCAAAAAAGAGCTAGACCTCATAATATGACATGACAGCAGACAACTACTCCAATCATAAAATAGACTGATAGTTAAACTCTTAAGAACCGAAGCCCAAAGGGAACCCGAAAAATGAACTCATCCCAAGAAAGACCCACCTCCACAACCCTTGCTGCCACAAATATTAAGAGTTTGAACTTCTTGAAACAAATATAAAGATCCAAACAAATCCCAGCAAATAATTTCTCCCTTTTTTGGATTTTTTAATATAAACTTTTGGTAAGAATATCCTGTAATTATCATCCTCATAAATCATACCAGACATAGAAACGTTATAAGTTGGCATACAAAGTTAGGCCCAGCTGGTTAACTGACCTAGTAGAGATTTTCTTGGCACAAAATCAACATGCCAGAAAAATTCCTAACCATAAAACCAATCTGCATTGTTGTCAGCCACAGTAACCAATAAAGGCACACTTTCAGAAAAGACTGACCACAAACATAAATTGGGTCTTTTATGATTCAAAGTTTTCTTTGGGGAGGTTCAAAATCCTTTAAGACATATAAGAGATTGGATTATCTTACATAAAGGAATATATAAAAACTAATCATGCCCAGTCAAGCAATTTTTTTTTGGACAAGATACCAAGACTTTATTAGAATAAAGCGAAACCCAACATCTTTGCCTAACAGGACAAGTGGTCCACAAGCAGAAACACAAGGTAGTTGTTCACCATATCCTATGAATGTTGTCAAAGTAGTATCCAACACAAAACCAGTTCACCATATCCAATCAATATTGTATATTGTCATGCAACGCTTAGAATTCCTGATATGGGATACTACATTATCAACGAACCCCCACATGTGGTGGGAGATGTGAAGCACAAGCAGGAATTGGACCTGACGCATGGATTTTCCATGAATATCATGTTAAGGTTAGAGTATCCAACCAAGTATCCAACCCAAAACCAATTGGAATTGGGCGGATAGTCCCAAAACATTATGTAATATTCTCAATAAATGCCTTTGGCGTTGTATTCCTACAGTTTTCTTTTCTATGTAGGAACATAATATAAAGCTTTTGATTATTATCTGATGGAAAATATTTGAATAAAAATTGCAAACTTACCAATCAGCAAAATCACCCCAAAAAAATTCATATGTCTCTCTTCCTACATCTCCAAAGAAAAATTTGTCATAGCTTGCGGTGACTGTGTCAATAAGCAAATGAAGTTTTGAGATCTGAAAAGGGAAGAAAAGTGAGTGATTAAACAAAGAAGTAAAATCAACAGGCAATTCAAAAACTTAACATGACAATTATCTTACCACCCAACATTCTGGTAAAGGTAGATTGTCCAAGAGCTCCACTTTGTCAAACTGAAAGAGTATGTCTTGATTTAAGAAGCAATGCAAGTAATGATTATCATTCTATAATATTAGTGTAATGACGGCTAAAGTAGAATAAGATCAAAATTTCCAATATTTAATAGAGAAATACAAGATACAATGCCATGATCAGATATAGCACCAGGTAATTGCAATAATTCCCATCTCATGGAACATAGAGAGATTGAGTGACTAAGACATGTACAGAAAATATATTTAGTTCCCATTCCATGAGACAACCAGCCAGTGTGCTATAGGCGTATTTAACACATTTTATAGAAAGATCCAGAGAGTTAGAAAAGTGAAAAGATATAATGACTTAAAGAAAGATTATGAGGACAGCAAGTGAGGTTACTTCTAAACAACTTGGAAGATAAGTAGTGTTCAGAAATCATTTCATGAATTTTTTTATTTTTTTATTTTTGGTCAAACATTTTCATGAATTTTCAATTATAAAATAGTTGCATCAAACACCAACAATACGCTTCTACCCATTTGCTTTGGTAATTGAGAATTCAGTAAAGTCATTCAGACACATTCAGACATGATGTGTCACTGTTCAAATTATTTGCAGACAAGTTTGTAATGCATAATGAGATTGGAGCTAACTTTAGAGATATCAGGTCAAGTTAAGTTCTTGTGAATCTTTAAAGAGGAAGTTATAACTTTACCGATACATATATGAGATTGGGGCTAATTTTGTGATACACGAACCTTTCACCATAACAAGAAACTAATCACAGCTGGCACATTTTCTGGTGAATCCTTAAAAAGAGAGTAAACATCCGTTGCTAAGCAGGCAAAAGTATGCAATTTAAGTTTTCTGGTATGACTTGAGATTGAGTTCTGTTTTCATTTAGCCTCTCCCATCCATTCCTTAATCCATGTAGGAAATGATAAAAAGAAAGAAAAAAAAGTTTCACCGTGAAAAACAAAGAATTGAGCATACCCTCGGCATATTCTAGTGCATCCACTAAGGCTGAAGTTGTAATTTATCTCTTTCTAAGCAGGAGCAGTTTCAAGAAATTGTTTTTAAGCTACTAGGGTGTAAGGAAAGCTTTTAGCTAATGCAAGAATACAGAAAGGAATGCTAACAAGAATTGCTCATTGAGGCTGCAGTATTTCAAGCATTTGCTTTTCACTTTTGTTCAGTAAAACACAAGCAGGCACAGACATTCACAAATGAAGACATATGCCATCATTCTCTGTGGTTAATTGAAAAGTAATTCACAAGTGAAGGACTGATACATGCAGACATACCAATACCATCATTCACAAAACCAAAAGTACAATTTTCCACAAGCAAAGCATTAGTGAATAATTTTCACGATAACAGTACAAATTGAGAGAACAAAACAAACCTTATAAGAGAGTATATTTTCCCAAGCAGATGCATCATTTTGACTGGGTAAATTCTGCAATACAAACTTTCCAGCATTCCAGAGTTTGTTGGTGAAGGCCTTATTTGACGTCAACCTCTCAGTGGATAAATTAAGGTCCTGAAAGAAAAGAATACCAAATCAGCCAGAAAGGCAATTGGTACAAGCTAAGAACCATTAACATGCAAAAGTGGAAGACTGCATATGTATATTTCTGGTTAGCAAGTGAAGTAAAATACAACAATGTCTGTATAAGTGACAGGCAGAATTGACGCATAAGTGAAGTCAGAACAAAACAAACCTGACCAGCAGTCCCCAGAGCAATTGTAAATCTTAAAGCATCTGTGCCATATTCCTTGATTGTATCTAAAGGATCTATGACATTCCCCAATGTTTTAGACATCTTTCGACCCTGAAATGTAATTACACAAATTGTTTAATACATCAGAATATCAAAATTAACATAAGAGTATACTACAAATGCATTAGAGAATTAATGCTGTAAACAACAAGGAACAAACAAGGTTGCAACAAAGAAACGTTTGACCATCCACGTTCTTTTTTGTTGTATACTATTTGTGTAACCAGTTTACACGAATAGTATACAAATGTAAGTAACAAGTAAAACAAAGTACAAAAATAAAAGCTCAGACGACACTAAAACTAGTCATCCACATGGAAAGTAATCTTCACATATTAGCCTAAATATCAAACAAGTAATGCTTCAATCGTTAACAGTCTGATAAAGTCTTTCCATAAATGAGCACCAGATCACACAAGGAGAACAGCGCTCCAAATTAATTGATTACTCTTTTAAACAAACTTCATGTAGACATGCCAAGACATTGCAAGAATAAATAAAAAAATTCCACAACTCCTATTCCATTAAAGAATGCAAGAAACAGTGGTTTATAGATTGGTACACCACTTGCAAAACACCATTTTGCATAAACACTCATTATTTAAGAATCAATCTTGCACGAATTGTGAAAACCAATTAGTGTCTTCTCAGAAATTTGGTCGGAGACAATCTGGAACATAGAAGAGTAAAAGAAAATCCGCAATCCAAAGGGGAAAACCCAACATATCATGAAAATAATGTAACCAATAAATTAATCGCATTCAAATAATTAGGAACTTCATCAATAAAGAATTTGGAGGATCCTCACGGTAGGGACGCAAGGGAGAGTATGGGAATAAAAAATTCTACACTCAAGAAACAATGACTAGTTAAAAGGAAAAAATTAAATACAATATCAACATTGAAGTAGTAGTATTTATCATGCAATTTCTACTCACTTGTGAATCCCGGATGAGACCATGCAGATAAACATATTTAAATGGAACTGTCCCTGTAAACTCAATTCCCATCATGACCATCCTCGCAACCCAAAAGAACAGTATGTCATGCCTGTTCAAACATGCAAGCAACAATATCAACTTCAACAACTTTTCAAGTAAGCAAGTTTAATAGTAATAATAAAGTTAACAAACCTTCCAAACTTTTGCAATAACCTAAACATAATAAATCTACCACTGAAAATAAAAGGTGTTATTAAACTAATTATAATATTACTAAAAATAAAATAAAATAAAAGGTGACATGGACACTATCTTATTACTAATAAAAATATAAATCATGACCCTGAAAACCAAACTTGCAGCACCCAAAAGCAGTTCTATTACCAAATGGTTCCTCAAAAACAGATTTAACTCCTATTCTGCACCTAAGAAGGCTAATCGTGGCAGTGTAAATTATTTCATTCATTATTTCATTGGTAATCAGAGAGAATATTTGTCAATTTTTTCCTAGGAGATGGATTAGCACACCAAACTGCAATGCAAGGAAAAAACCCATTGCTCGCACCCTGAGAATGCCATAGAAAAAGACTTTGCGGCAAACACTCCCATCTTGTTCAACCTCCACAACATCATACCAGTCCTCAATTCTCTCATTTAACAGCATAACAGCGTACAAATGGGAGAGACCTCATCATCCAGCCACCACATCATCGAGGGCAGAAGATGGTTAAACTTGGCAGGCAAAGGAAGGGCAGGTGAGAGAACTGTGGGAAAGCTAGTGTTAGACCAGCTGAGGAAGTAGCAGTCAAGAAGCTAGGTACAGAAGGAGAGGTATTTGAAGGCCGAGAGGCAGGCAAAGTGGGGTTCTGTAGAAGGCCTGATATACTGGAGTTGAGAGAGAGATAGAGAGAGAGAGAGATACACTAGACTACTTATTTGACCAAATTATGATAAAGTTGCAGCAATAGATGAGAAAACGAGAAAAGATGGCAAGAAAATACTAGCAAGGGATATGCACATACCCTGTTTCAAGCATTGTAGTAGGATAAAACCGCTTAAAATCCTTGATTGACTCATCTGGCCACCCAAGAGTACTGAAAGGCCACAGTGCACTGTGAAAAGGAAAAGATTTATTTAGTCAAATTACATAGCATCTAAATAGGGCACATTAAATCTCAAATCCTGGAAGTGTTGGCTGGAGTCCTCAAAGTTTAAGGTATATGATATAAACAGAAAATAGTAAAGTCCTTCTTACCAAGGATGAAAATGTCAGTCTCCATGAAAATATTGGCAATTCGGATTTAAGGAAATAAATGGACTTTCATTTCAAATCAAGAAAATTTGTATGAAACATTAGGAAATGCTAAACCAATTAATAATGCATTGATTAAACATGTAAAATTCATGAGATATGACAAAATGGATGAAAATAGTGTGTGCCACTGCCATCACACATACATGAACTTAATTTCATTGAGCATGGAGTATAAGCATTCTAATGGGTAAATTTGAAATATTCAGTTGTTGTCTTCGCTAATAAGATCAGGTCGAACTTATAACTCCATTAGTCCTGACTTTTTCCTACCTCCACTCACCAATTGGGCCAGCCCTAAAATCTAGTCCTAAAATCTTTTTATATTCTACATATCACACAACATGATAATTTTTTCAGGACCTACTGAAAATTCAACAGTTTTCAAAATTGTAAAAGAATAAAGTGGGACCTTTCATAGTTTCTAGAAAATACATTTCAATAAGTGGCAATCTTGTGAACAACAGACCTTGAAAACCATGTGTCAAGAACATCCGGATCCTGATATATTTTTGTATCTCTACCATACTTCTTTTGAGCTTTCCGAAGAGCTTCATCCTCACTCCTTGCAACAATATATTCTTCTTCACAGTCTTTACCCACAATGTACCAAACTGGTATTCGATGTCCCCACCACAGTTGTCTGCTTATGCACCAATCCTTAATATTTGATAGCCAGTGATTATAGATCTGTTATTTTAAAGAAGGCACAGGTGTGAGTAAAACAATCTAGCAAATCTTTCTGGGTAAGCCACTACCAATTACAAGTTAATGTGGTTGAACACTCATTGCATTAATGCCATAAAGTACTCAATTCATGATGCAATACAAAGAATTAGAGGTGTGAAACAAACCAGCACATGGCACATCACATATATCTGTACTCGTGCTGGGAATTGAATATCAGACCCATCGAGCATAGAACTAGTGACTTCCATCACATGCTTAATTGAACTATATGTTATTTAAGAAAACCCTATTTTTCAACTGAAGAGTACAAAATGTCAATTATGTCGCCCTTAAGTACCTTAAGATTAATAATAAGATTTAAAAATAAAGGATAATTCAGTAAATTAACTCAATATTCATACCTATCTTCTCTCTCCCACAGACTAACTTTTCTCTTTCTACAGTAACAAATGAGGTCACATACTGCATACCTTTTCAAATCTTTCGGGTATGATTTTCAAATCTCCTTTTTCAACAGCACGAAGGGCTTTCTCAGCTAAGGGCTCCATCGTTACAAACCACTGCTTGCTTACTAGTGGTTCTATAACCTGATATCCAAAAGAAGGAAAAGTATATATAATTAAGATTAAATTCTTCATAGAGAATTTATATTAATCTTTTCAGAATTTGGAAGTTGAAATACCAAATGTTTAAAACAATCAACTCACTTCTCCACCGCGCTGAGATCTGGGAACTCGTAAAGTGTGTGGTTCTTTCTTTACAGCCAAACCAGTCTCCTCCAGATCTGCCCAAAGTTTCTTGCGGGCCTCAAACCGATCAAGGCCACTAACAGAATCATAGGTTTCATTACAAAATAAAGATATAAGATTAAAAAATTTCGCCAGTGAATTCAAGTTCAACAATCTAAGAAAACTGAAACAGCATTTACCAGTACAGTCCGGCAACCTTGTTTAGAGTTGCATCCTTGTTCATGACATTAAGTATTGGAAGACCAAGCTTTCTTGCAAGATTGTAATCATTATGATCATGTCCAGGGCTTATCTTCAACACACCAGTGCCAAAGTCTTTATCAACATGCTGCCAGATGAAAAACAATTAATGTTCCACATATCAAGTTATTTACCTGGACTTGTATGAGAAGCAGGCAGTTAGCTAAAGGGTAATGATTCAACAAATAGCAAAGTACAATTATCAACAAAAACAAATATGTATCTTCCGGGGATATTTTTTATTTCTTTTTCTGATTACAGATGATGGCTTATAAAATAAGTAAAGCAATATAGTCCAGGACTCCAGGCCATTGGCCCACCGTCTGCAGTATAATTTAATATGGCATAATTTGCATAAAATCCTTAATTCAGTTAGCAGATCAGATAGAATTTTCCTAAGGGGAGATGTTAATTTGAAGCACATAACATGGGGCAGAACAATATGTGGTGCCTACACAACAGGCATTATGAAGGCCCTTCACACTCCAGTTCATGGGTGAGACAAAATTAGAGTACAGCAAGCTACAAACCCAAAACCTTGCCCGGAGCATAAAGCAAAAACATAGCAAGAGTAGAAATCAATCTTCATCTCCTTTGATCAAAACATTATTCCTTTTTACTTTTCATGCGCACAGGATTCTAATTAAAGACAAACTCACTGCAACCACTTTATTGTTCTGCAAGGACATAACCACAAAAATTACTCGTGTTTTTTTTCCTTAGCAGGGAGAATATTGAAAGCTTATTCTGCCAAGTTGAACTTCACAGGAAGTGAAAAAACTGAAAATGTTCAGTATCAAGAAGAAAAAAAATGAGCACGCAATTGATATTGGAAACTACGAGGAGGTGAAGAAGTATTCAGGCACAAATAAGAAGAAAAAAAAACTAATAATCCATAAACCAGGTGAATGACCTGGGTAGAACCTTCGACATGATTCAGAAATTAACTTTAAATTCATCACTACTTTTCCTGAGTTCTAACCTTGCACTTGTTTTCTATCATAATTATTAATTAATGTAATGAAATGCACACAGATCCAGGCCCATTTAATGAGGCTTACATTAATAAATTCACTCCTATATTAACTTTCTGCTTCTAAATGTCCCTAGACAATACTATTACAGCACAATATCTAGTCAGAGATCCCACATCAGGAGTAATTGGCATCATACTAACGATCAAATAACAACATCAAATACAATGATGATATAGAAAAGTAGTCCAAGATACTTTACCTTGTCAGAGATGATAGGGACGTGACGGCCATATGTCAAAGGAACTATAGCCATTCTATTAATATATTTAGAATATCGATCATCCTGCATGACATTGTCATCAAACATTGGATATTACCAAGAATAAATCAAAATCAAAATCAAAATCAAATATTTCATTCAGACTAACAGCTATGATAGCGATTGGAGTTCAGAAACATGCAAGTTACTGTCCTTTGGTTAAAAAGAAAAGAAAGAAAAACTATGAAATGGGATAAGGAAAACTCCATTATTTCAAAGCATGGAAAAAGAAAATAGCCAAATATTATAGAGACCAACATTGTTCAAGGGAATAACAGCCAAAATGATCCATAGAGGAGGCCCTATTCTTCTTTTCATAATTGGTGTATGTCGAACAAAGCAGTGAGTGAATTATCCAAACATATGTTCCAACATTGTCCTTTTGGGCCACATATTTGGAGTAGGTTGCACTTGCTTTCGACATAGAGGGCTCATTTGGTGCCTAGGATTGGATAACTCACTAGATTTAAGGTATGTTGAAGGAGGAAACTGGTTTGGAATTTAAATACTAAGCACTATTCATTAATGTAGCTCTTCACAATAAAGCCTAGGTTTGGAATTTATATAAAAGATTAGGTAAATAGATGTTGATCCCAAGAATCAAAAGTGATGTCTGAAGTTGTGAACCTATCACCTGTCTAAATTGCTTAAGCATTACTTACCATAAAAAATTGTCATCACCTGGTCGATCCATAACTAAACTCCTACAGGATACCAGAAAAAGAAATTTAACCTACCTCAGGATGCACAGCAATAGCTACATCACCAAATAAAGTCTCCGGGCGTGTTGTTGCTATTGTCAGATAGTCAGACCTGAGTACAGGAAGATACCAATCAGAGTGCATCATACACCCTCTGAAAATTGTTAGAACATATCGCTCATAGACACACACCACACACCGCAGCAGAATATATGAACTTACACAAAAAGCATGTTATCGTGGTCAACCGAGTTTATCAAAACCAAAATAAGTATTGGACTGATAAAAGAAATGAGAAGAATTAAGGGCTCCTAAAAATCTTCTAAAATCTTGTAAAGCACAATCATCTTTTCGTTCTTTTATTAGTTGGTTGTCAAATCACAAAATAAACTAGCAAGATTTGATCTTTGAGAAGTCACAGTTATTGTGTCAATAAGTTTTCTTCTGTTGAGAGATAAAATTGTTGAGAAGATTAACATAAGATCTGATTACCTTATAAATTATAACACTAGCCACCATATATGTACATAATATTTTGAATCAGCATACAGTAATAGTACAAGAGAAAGCATGTGCTTCTAAATTCTAGTAGACTGAAAGATTAAGAACACATTTCATAAGGGGATCAGAAATGGTAAGGTGGGAATTACTTTGAGCCTCCAGCTACACGATACTTAATATAATAGAGAGTACCAGATTCTTCATGATATTCTACTTCCTGATCAAAAATATCAAAGAACCACGTCAAATATTGCACTTTAAAGCATAAGCTGTATCAAGATTAAATAGTCACGTCTACATGAAACCAGAAGTAACTTACCAAGTCAGAAACAGCAGTCTGTAGACTAGGAGACCAGTTCACCATGTAAGACCCTAGAGGGAAAAAATATATATCAGTTTTACTTGGCTGCTAGTCACACTTGCTTGTCAATGATAAAGCTACAGGTGACTCTCAACAATCAACTCAAAACATAGAGGGAAAATTTCACGAAAAAAACAAGAAGTATAAAAATAAGCTGAACATCACTTTAACTGTTATTACTAGAGAAATGCTTGATTCTGTCACCGTAGTAGCATAACTGTTGTAGACAGAAGAAAGCTAGTTCTTTACATCTTTACTTTTGCTAAACCCTATTGTTCAGAAGAAAAAACTGTCAAGTTGTTCATAAGTTCATAACTGAAGACTTCAATACACAATATTTGAACAGAAATTCTGACTTACCAGTTTCGTCTCGGATTAATATGTAAATCCTCAATTAATGCAATCCTCTCAAATTTTCGTAAACACAAAAACCTATCCAACACTATGCTAGTAGTATATTTGCAGTACAAAGATGTCACCATATGTTTCCTAAAATGGTCACCCCACATAGAATTAAAGAAAAAGGATCATCTAACAGCAAAACTCAACTAAATATATAGCAGCTTATGGTAGACAACCAGCCATCCCCCACACGTTATGATAACTTAAAGTGAAGGCCTTCAAATAATAACAATAGTTGTCACAAACTAAAGTGCATAATAACAAAAAATATAGACTAAGGGATTCAGTAGCAAAACAAACCCACCTACAAAACTCCATTAAAAAAGGACCAGGCCACAACAAAGCTCTTCAGGAGCTAGGATTATGGAACAACTTTAAGAGGAACTCAGGGCTATACCTTGATAGATTAAGCCTTTCTCATGAAGTCTGACAAAGGCCTCAACGACAGCTCCTGCAAGGAGTAGAAGGATATGAGCCTTGACCGAATAAGCCTTTTCTTTTCATATAAAGTTTCAATCTTTTCGGAGAAAATAATAAAAAAGACAATACAAATATTTACTAGCTTATTACAACATTTGCAACCTTTAAAGTTTAACTACCCCTTTACTTAGTCTTTAGCAAGGTTTTGAAAAACGTTTTTGAGGTGTGCCTTGTGGCAGTGTGTTAAGGCGAGGCACCGGCAAGGGGTAGAGTGGTTTAGCAGATTGCACAGAAGGTGTATGCGTCCAGCGCGAGGCAGTGCAAGGCGTACAGCTTTGCAACTGAAGTGACGCCATGGCAGCTGAAGAATACCTCCCGAAAAAATGAATCCTGCGTGCCCTAACTTTTGCTTTCAAGACAAACAAGGCCATCTGTTCAAGTTGTCCTTTTTCCCCTTTAAACAAAACTCACCATTTCACTAAAGGCTCATAGATTTTAAAGAACACTGTAGTTTAAGTTCATGAAGACCTCTATTTCTCACTTTCCATCTCTTCTATTGTTGGCTCTACGATAACTCAGCTTCTAATACTTCTTATACAATTTTATAATTTTCATATTGTTTTAAAAAAAAGTATTAAGTAATTCATGTTCAAAAGGCTTATGCCTCACCTTTTAAAACATTGGTCCCTATGAACAAACATACTTTTGCATACTTCCCTAGATAATTCATTGATTACCCTATCCCATAGTTACTAATCATAGGAACTAGACTTTTCCGACTCTTTGACTAATTCTGAAACACTTCCCTAGGCATCATTAAATCTTTTGTTCTGCATGACATACACCCCACCCCGATGACAATGTTGTAAACTATCTCATACATACTTTCTTGATTGACTAGAGTTCAACCAGATAGAAAAATGCCTTACGACTTAGCTGTTCATCAAGGGTGAAATGCTCTCTATTCCAATCACAAGAAGCGCCAAGTCTTTTGATCTGATTTGTAATGGTTCCACCATACCTGATATAATAAATAAATAATCTGTTAAGAAATAACAAGTATAATTGGAAATAACAATTTTCAGTTAAACATAAATAAAAGCAGTTCACCTTTTTTCTGGAAACTATATGTAGTATAGTAGATTAGTAAATTGCAAAATCTACTCCTATATGGTTCTGTAAATGTTTGAATATACGAGGGAGGATTCAGAACAACAGAATCATAACTGCTACAATATTTTGATTCAAGGTAATTCTTCAAAAACAGACATGCCTTTTGCATGAATGACTGATTTAAGGTACTTTTCGGTAAAATCTTTGACTGTAAATAATCTTCAGAAGCAGAATATCATGATCATGATCATTGATTCATGATGCATGTATAAATAGTAAGAGTAAGGTGATCATTCTTTTTCTACATTGCTCGGTTGTGAGGGAGGTATTTTGAAGAGAATGGGCAATTTATTAATGTAGAAAAGCTAATCACAAAGAGTGGATGAGGAATCCACAATCTGAAGAGAGAAGAGAAAATACAATAAAAGACCACTCAAACAAATATGGAAGTTTGTATTTGCATTGGCTAGCATGGGGTGCGTTTACCATAGGATTTCTGAATTACATCAAGAAAATGCATTTTCCAGTATCTTCTTCTCGTCTAGTGGGTCCTCCTGCCAGTAAATGTTAATTTACCCTTAATTCTCATCAGTTTTCAGCCCTACCTGAATTCAGTCCTTTGAGATTTTTCCTTTTATCTATCAATATAATCAGGGTCGTAAACAACTAGAAAGCGTTTCTATTTATTTCTGATTGTCTGCCAGTCAATGAAGTCATAAACAATTTAGAGTCGAAACAAAGTGTTTTAATCTTTCAAAAGAAAGTATGCATTAGCATCCAGAGATTTCCGTTTCATTCAAGAAAACACAATCTATGTTAGGGAACTTGGCTAAAGGGTATGATAAAGGAAGTGATGATAGCAGCCTGCTAAACACTGTAAATTGAGTGTCTTAATATCTTTATATTTTCTTAAAAGGGCCTTTTTTTTTCCCACCTAATGTTAACTTGTGAAATGAGACTTCCATACGATCCTAGCTTGCTTTCAGCATTTTTCATGATGTGCCCACTCTCCAAAAAGTCATATTTAAAATATATAAATAAATAACTAGATATTTAGAAGAGATGATGCAAAAACCGCAAAAGAAAACTAATAAGTTCAGGAGATGTGCCATAGATGAAAGTATCTATTTATCAGTGATTCAGTGTACTAGGGCCATCTCGAAAACGTCCAGGTCGAAATATGGTTTTCAACCAAAATTGCTTTATAAAGGGCATAACAACCGGTACAAAGAATTCAATGTGTTGCAACAAGGAAACAACAATTTTTCTTTCATGATGTAAAAAATATGAGTATGCACAAGTTAATGACAATACTACTCATAATCGAAGAAGGTAGAAAGGATAAACAATGTAAGATAGATAAGCATATATACTTCTCTTTCCACTCCCAAACTCGATTCACAAACTCATCTCGACCCAATTCAACCCTTTTAATTCCTTCAGATGCAAGCATTTTTTCTACAACCAGCTGGTAGGAAAAGAGTAATGGTAGTATGAGCCAAAAAAAAATCAAACTAAGATATGCAAGTTACAATTTTAGTACTAAGTCATACCAAAAGTACAAAGTAAGACAAAATCAAAGCCAATGAACAAATATAGAATCAGAAATTGACATACAAAGTTATCATTAAGAAAATCAAATCCCAATCATAAACTCAAAAAAAAAAAAAAAAAAAAAAAAAGAAATCAGATCAAAGCCGTTTCAACTCTTCAAGAATTATAAAGGAAGTTGTAATAATGAAAGCAGTTGTAGAACACTGAAAATTGGAAATGAAGATGGTGCAAGGCATAGCAATAAAAATGTGAAATCAGTGGAAACACTTATCTGGAAACATAGGCTTATGGTACAGAGACAAACCTGAGTTGCTATACCAGCATGATCAGTCCCAGGAAGCCAAAGTGTGGGTCTTCCCTTCATTCGATGGTATCTAACCATAATGTCCTACAACAGTAATTAATGAAAAATGAATAGAAGAAATAAGCAGCAGTTGAGTTACAGTTTAGGTCCGGGTTCATCCTCATTTTCTCAGAAAAAGTCCAGTAATTTTTTTTGCTAGATTAGGTCCCTGGAACCATTTGACCAAATCCGACATTACAATATTACCCCAAACATCATTAACTACAGTAACTTGGGAGCTTGAAATCCAATTTAAGAAATCTCATCATTTAAGAGATTTAAATTATTTATGAAGCCCAACCCACGAAGCCCACAGGTATAAACATAACTTAAGTGTACTTAACATTATGCTTGTTTTTACATCAGTTACATAAATATCAATGGAAACTAGTATATCAACATAATTTTAGTGTACAATTAATTCATGGCAGGTACCACAAATTTAAACCAATGGCAACCTACATAAAAGTCAATAGCAACCTGTATAAAAATCATAGGCAAACAATATACCAACATAAAGCCAGTTGTACCCAACATATGTTTTGGAGTCTATGTTTCCACAAGTCAACAATTTAAATCCCTTAAATTATGAGATTCCAACAATTTATCTCTTAAATTGTGAGAACGCTACAGCTTAAATCCTTATATTGTAGCGTTCCTACAATTTGAATCTCATAAGTTACTGCATTCAATGATGCTGGGGATACTATTGAAATTAAAAGAAAAAAATATTATTTATTTATAAGAAACCAAATTTTATTAGAAAAACCAGAATGTACAAATCGATGAACAAGAAATCCACCTAACATACAGCAACCAGAATCTTAAAACTAAGACACATCTCTACCACATTTCACTTGAAAAAATATATCTCTAAGATACTACTGGTTTCCAATCCAAATTGATTAAATAAAAGGTAAACTCCCTGAACTCTGAAGATGTAGTTCAAGCATTTCAAAGTGACAGTCTGGAAACATAACATGCCATGTCTAGGCAGGGTTGATGGTCGAGAGGGCCTACAAATAGGAAGCCTTGATATTTGGGCGGGAATGAGTGTTATTGTTGGCAAAGCAAAGGCTGATTTCCTGTCATTCACAGTAATGTTTCAATATAGTGAAGACCGTCTATCCTGATTCTAGGATTTTCCATGACCAGGATCCCAAATCTAACTCAAAAAAACTGTCCTTGACTTCATAGTTCAAGCATTCACCAGCTAGGACAATCAACTTTGCTTTCATCATTCTGTATAAAATCTCATTACTCATCCAGTCCTCACTTCTTCCTAATTCAATTCCAATCTTTCAACTTTGCTTAGCTCTGTTTAGAAATTCCAAAACATATACATGTCCCAAAATCTTTTCTATTTCTTAACAAGAGCAGCTTGGTCAACTATTATTGTACAACCTCACACCAGTATGTACAATTAGAAAACAAACACAATCTTGTGTCACACATGACAATCGAAATTTACACTTACCTGTACCTCAAAACTGGAAGCATGGCCTGGGTACAAACACTAACATGTACTTCAACAAAAAAAAAAAAATTAAGTATGATAAAATGCCAATGCATAAGAACACCTTTCACAACCTCAAGAGTCACAAACATCGCGTGTCCCATGTGCAGGGAACCAGTAACATTTGGAGGCGGCATTGAAATCACAAAAGGATCACTTCCTCGGTCAAGGTTTGGCCTAAAATACCCTTGAGACTCCCACCTAACAATCACATGAGTTCATAAATAATATGCAATGATTTTACATAACAAATAGATAGTAAGCACTACTTGATCAAATCTGCAAACTGACATGTGAAAATGCAGGCAAAACAAGAATTAAGAACACGTGCATGAAGCAATACAATTTTTTTTTCTTTTTGGTTGAGATTAGAATGTGTATTTCGTCAGGAATTATTAAAAAGAACCACAAACACTAGATTTAATACGTGCAGATGCAAATACCATTTTGTATAGGCCAATGCAGCATGAAAGTGAAATTTTTATCACCGAGGGACTTAATCTTTAGTTCTAGTGTAAAACAATAATCTAAACCAATTATAACTAGGAACATACTAAAAGGTAATTACCAAGAAAAAGGTGATTCTCTCTTAATTGAGCCACAAGAGACCCATATACTCTGGACACATATGGTTTGTGGATTTTCATAGGAATCAAACATTCAATAATAAGCTCTAATCATGATTACACTGCCAGAGAGATTTGTACACACTGATACGGCATCAATAAGGGGCATGTGGAGTTAAAAGTGTAGATTGGAAAACTAGCCATTTGTTTTATACACCAAAGTACTCAAAAGAAAAAACAATAAAAATATTTGACATAAACTTTGAACCTTCATAAGTCTCAGGACCAGCCCTGCATAATGCACTTCGAAGCATCACTAGAAAACTTGAAAACTAACCACTGAAAGTGCAGACAAGAGACCTTGTTTTTAGGGGATACTTCTTTTTCTTTAAGCCTTGGTTTAGGGAAGCTTCAATATGGAAAGAGTCGGAAAAAGATGTCTGGTGCACTGCACTAGTATCACCTCAAGAAAGATTGGTAATCTGATCACTTCCAGAAAGATGACAAATGTGGACTCCAACCCAAATATTATCCCGGAAACAAAATTTGATAATGACTGAATAGAAGTAAAAGTTTTCCTCAAAAACACTCCAGTTCAACAAATGGGAAAACTCATCTCTGATCCCACCAACAAAAAACTTCAGTTTCAAATTTTTAGATCATTTTTCACATGAATGGAATTTACGAAATAAGGAGTACTACGAACAAAGAAACAAAATAAGTTTATTAGGACGAACAAAGAAGCAATACAACAGCAGATAAGCAGCAGTCCATAAAACATTCAACAAAGCCTCTACAATCAAAATTTACAGTAGAACGATAGCATTGTATCAGACAACATAATAATGGTTAAGGGCTCTGTCCAGAATAATGTACCAATTGTATATCCCTTCTTCTGAAGTAAAATCAAAGGTCTTTGCAATCTCTGGAGAAGTGAACACGCCATTCTCGGAGGCGGCAACTGAAACATAACAAGAAATGATAAATGCATGCACCACCCTCATCACAATGTGACCTAACTGTGACTAGAATGGTTTTGAAAAATTGGAAGTGAAATAAAATAGACAATTTTATAAACCCGACTAGAATGAATAAACTTTAATTAATTCAAATATGTTAATGTTCACTTATTTGATTATTAAGTTCAATTCTCAATACTTTCCAATTGATACATGAAAGCGAAGTTATTTCTGAGTTTTCTCAGCAACCAAACAAAGACTTGGAAGAAGAAGAGAATAATCACCTGCGAAGAGCCTAGGCCTAAGACGATTGAAATGCCAGTAGGAAAGACTACTGCGACGACGTCGTTTGGAGAAGAGAAAAGGATGGAGCCTGTTAGCGGAGCACGACGACCAGAGAGAGTGGCCAGGGAAGGTCGTTTGGAGAATCATCGTTTTGATACACTCTTTTGAGGTCGAAAATTCCAGTGAGTGAATGATGATAAGCATAAACCCTGCTAGGACTTTAGCTACGAAGAAGAAGAAGAAGGGTATTAGTGGCAGAGAAACAGCAGAGCTAGTGGATTACGAATAGTCTCATTTCGGATGTGGTCCTTAGGGTTTTTTATTTTTTATTTTTTAAAAGCCAAATTACAATATTCTCGGTAATTTAAGCAGTATTTAAAAACTCATTTTATGTGGGCGCCGTTTGGTTCATGGAATGAATTTAAGGAGAAATCACTTTCTATGTCATTTTCTAATGAATGAGAATGCAAGATTCCTTTTCCAAGTTTGGTAATGTCGGGAAAGTAACCGAGCGATTTCACTTTGTTTCTTTTCTCATGTTTGTTTTAAGTAGGAATGGAAAACAAAGTTTGTATAATTTTTCAATTATACCCATATTAAATCAAATAAAAAAAGAATGCATTTAATGATACGTTGTAATTCTAAATTGTTTATAGGGACAAAATAGTCATGAAAATTGTGCATTGAATGTTGGCGTTGGCTCATTTTCCCAAACTTTCTCATTATGAGGGAAAACAAAACCCAAGTTAAGAGGAAAGCTTTACTTTTCCCCCTACTTTCCCATGTGCCAAGCAACCATTTCCTATGCCTGGACTTACCAAACATGAGAAAACAATTGAATTCCTATTCCCAAGCCTCCTTTCCCATTAACCAAAGCCTATTTAAAGAGAAAAACCTAAAACTAGCCACTTGTCATTTTCTAATTGGTTTTTAGTGTGTTAAAATTTTATAAGAACAAATTAGAAAATAACAAGTGACTAGTTTTGGGGTTTTCACTCCAAATAGGCTTGACAAGGGCTTTTGTATATTATGTCATATGCATAAATGGGTTTATTAGTGACATCCTCTCTTTTTTTCCCTAATAGTTTCATTATGTTTTCTGTATGTGTACCCATCTTCTCGTTCCAAAAGGTCAATTTTGAATTTGTTTGTTTTTGCTTAACGTGAGCTTGGAGTTTTCAATGTATATTTCAATCTTGATTAAGGTCTTAAATATCAAGGGTTTTAAAAATATCGGTGGTCCAAAAATACAGAAATATTGATGGAAATATTGGAAAAGTATCGATATCGATAAAAATTAAATGAAAGAAAATGAAACACACTTTAATAATTTATTTAGATTTTTTTTTACTACAATATTTTAAACTTTATATATTGCATGGTACGATACTTGAGTAAATTAATATTACATAGAATTCCTATGAGGTTCAAATTTTTCACATTCTTCACTAGAAATGGTAGACGTTTTTATATTTATCATCAATTGAAAAATAACTAATGATGTAAACCAATTTTACTTGTCATAAAAATTAGGTACTTTATTATGCTTAAAAAATAATAGTGAAGGTTGAAGATTAACCAAGAACATAAATAAAATTATTTAGGGAAGAATTAAATAGGAAATAAAGAAAATGATTATATAGATTTAAATAATTAAGCAACAATTTGAAAGGGAATTGAGTGATGGAAGCAACTATGATGAATAATAAAATAATCAATAACACCAAATGGATTAAATAGGAAAGAAATAAATTATCTTAAGAAACTAAGTATTTGATTAACAATATAAAATAATAAGTTAATTTTTAGTTTGAGAAACAGCTCAAAAGAATGTTATAAATACAAAATATGTTACCTAATAATCACAATTTAAGACATTTTTGAAAGTTCATATCGCGAAAAAATCGATGAAATTTTCAAAAAGATGACGATAAATGGATGGATATATGTTAAAATATTGATGCAAAAAAAAAACGATTATTTTGCCGAAATTATCGATATTTCATTCCTTCATCTTGATTTTTATAATCATATCATAAACTGATTAAGCTTTGAAATTTCTCATAGTTTGATCTTGGAAATTAATATACAACTAAAGCTCATAATAAAACAAGTTATTTGAATCAATTTAAAGAATTTCAAAGAATAATTTCAAGATGTCATTTACAATCAAAGAAAATCAAGAGAGAAAACCAGCACCGCATCCACTAGTCTTATCCCTTCTCATCTTTTCAAATTTTCGTCGAATACAATAAGTTGTTTTCTAAGAGAATAAAAGCACAAAAGCATCGTCATATCATCCATTTGTCCTAGACTGTGTTGTTGTGTAAGAAATCAATGAATAAAGAATGAAAATTGAACATGAGCTCCAAGATTTCTCAATTGATCTACTGGTTTTCCTCACAAAAGAACTCATGCCAAATTTGGAGAGTCACGAGTTAAAGGCTTTTTGTTATAAGCTAGAAGCAGAGTTCGCCTACCTCCCAAAAACTAATGGCTAGTATGGTGTTTCTATGCTTTTAAAAAAAAAACTACTTCTGCTGTGTTGCAAGAATAATCAGCTGTGAAAAAAATATGTTAGACATTTGGTAAACTATATTTGAAAAAGTGTTGTAAGTAATCAAAATGTTTGGTAAACTTTTATACATAAGCACTTTGAGTTTATATAATGACCAAAAAAGCCATGAGATATAAAAAAATTAGTTGAAAATGAGCCATTAAATGTTAATAAATAAAAAAGTTAATAATATTTAAAAAAATTAAAATAGTTTTAAAACAAATAAAAGTCTCTACCAAAAAAAAAAAAAAAAAAAACTCTCATCAGCACAGTAGCCCCTCCCATCTTCTCTTCGCAGCCTTTTCCCCATCACCACCACAAACTCTCACCCTCCCCCCCTTCTCTCCCTATTCTCCTTCCCTGTTAGGAACCAATCCCCTAGCCACAAACAATCGTCAGGCCCCTCCAACAACCCCACCCGACCCAACCATGATACCATATCACCACACCCAACCTCTTCCCCCACTCCAGCCTCACAGAACAAACCTCACCCAACCACCACCTCTCTCTCGATCTCTCCACCCAAGCCTCCACCGTCTCTCTACTTGATCCCCCACGCTGCCTAAATCCACCAAGCCTTACCCACTGCCTAGATCCACCAAGCCATACCCACTGCCCGAATACAAATCTTAGGGTTTTTTACTCTATTTTTATTCAATTTAATGAAATTTACGAATCTAACACATGAAATTTAATTTAATTCAGACTGATTGCTGGTGAAATTGCAGCAACTATTATGGCCCACAATAACTGGCCCAACTTGCAGTGAAAAGAAGGAAGAAGAAGAGTGTGATGCATGCGGAGGGAAGCCGAAACCCATTTTGGAATGGGAGGGATATGGGCTGTCATTTTGGAAAAGTAGTAAGGGCGTTATGGGAAAAATGAAAAAATCATTAAAAGGAACCGGCCCTTTTTTTTTCAAAGCAGCTTGATTTCTTTCACCAAACATTTTCAGTTGCAAAAATTATTTTTTAAGCACCGCACTCCCAAACGCTACCTAAGTCTCTTTCTGTCTTCTCAGTCTCCCTCTCTCTCTCTCTCTCTCTCTCTCTCTTTGTCTCCCTCTCCTTCCCCTAAACCTTAAACCCTCTCACACTCTCTAAGAATCCAAAATGAGGAAGCTTCCCTTCATTCTTCATGTTTCCATAACTTTATCATGCTATTTGTACTTACCAAATCTGTCTACGCTCTTAATCATCATCCACATAGCGGGCTGCAAAGAACAAACTAAAAATCAAATCGAGTCAGTTTACATTCTTAACTAATGTTTTCAATTCACATGACGAATCACTAACCTAATATGAACTCTCCAATCTTACAAACACCACCATACATAAAGACATAAGCTCTCAGCTATTGGGTTTTATAAATAAAAACAATTATGGCTAACCATGAGTTAAAGGCATCTGGTTAAAACAAGAAGCAAAAACAATTGGACGCTCATCCAATTCAACCTCACCCACGAACATCTATCATCTTGAATCTCTCTTAACGGGGGTAAGCCATTAGCACTAGTTATGTAGGGATCATGGGGATTACTAGACAACTCATCAAACCATTTAGCATTACAAGCCATATGATCCAAAGCACCAGTGTCAATTATCCAAGTATTGGAACCAGTACCTGGAATAGTCTAAGAATCACATAAGTTTGCGGATGGCGCCTGGGAATTTGTCTCTTCATGGGCCATAGTGCATGCTACATTGGGGCCATACATACTAGCTTTGTAGTCAATAAACCAATCGGGATAACCATGCTCCTTAAAACATTTCTCGGAGCAATGATCACCACCACAAGAGATGGATATGTAAAAAGAAATGTGTGTAGAAAAAACTACCTATTCAGGTTGTGTGAAAGCTACCATAAACATGGATATGTAATCGTCTATGCTTTATGGCGAGGGCTACCTCTTGTATAGTGTGAAAGCTACTACATAACTTATGCGTAAACCCATTTTTCTTCTATAAAAAAAAGGGGAAAATAAGGGGGGAGGACACGACTCTTCAATATTCCTTTAAGGGGATCTGATATTTAGGGGGAGTCTTATCATAATTTTGTAGTCTGCTATATGTGAAACTTAAGAACTTTCTATGTACACATAGTCGGAGAAAACTTTCTATCATCTCTTAAGTCGATGTTTCTTTGGATTGCACTCAGGCATTTCGTGCTCATCATTCCCCTTATTGTTCTTATAGCTTGTGCTCTATGATGTGAATCCTTCATCCCTTTTTTTTAAAACAAAGAAAAAAAAACACCATCATGCATCATCCGTGTGTTGTTTTTTTATTTATTTCCTATAGCATATATTAAGTGGGAGTTTTGGTCCAATTCCTCAATTTTGTTTAAGTCCCAAAATCTCAAAACCTCGGTACTGGCGCTTGATGTAGAATCTTGAACACTTGGAAAAGAGTATCCAAAAATCAGAAATTAAATTACTTGCAAGTGCACGAATCAACAATAGCATAGAGACATACAAGTACGAGATCGAACCCACAAGAACTGATAAAAACAACTTAATTAATTAAATCGCACTAAACCCAATTAAACGAATGATTGATTGATTTGAGTGATGAATTAAAGAAAACTTAAATTGCAATAATTAAAAGAAGAAAAAAAAACACTTAACAAAGATTGAGTTTAAAAGAAAAAGTGATGAAGATCGAAGGTTATGAATCCACCAATGACAATCCTATTTCCTTTTCTTAGAGCCAATTACTATCCAATTATGATGCCAATGTTAAATGTTGTTCTTTCTAAAGTATGAAGTAAGCCTGTCTAGGTCATAAATCGTGTATCCCTATATGCAACTCTACCCTGTCAAGATGTTAAAATTTAGCATTCAAGAACCCATTAAGATTATAAGAATTCAATCAACCAAGTAGGACTAGTGGATGACGTTTCTCTCCTAGCTATCTACTCCTCTTAATCTTAGTTCCAATAAACCTAGAGGATGAGGTTTCTCTCCTATATTTATCCAATTATCTAGATGCAAAGTTCCTAGTGGTGATCAAGCAATAGGATTTCAAACTTAGAATAAAATTCACACCAAGTTTAAGAATTTAACACAAGATATAATTGAATAGAAATCAACAAAGTACTATGCAAATAATCATATCTTGGCTTCATCATAAACCTTAAAAAGAAATTAGTTACACATAGTTGTAAAATAAGAAAAGACATAAAATAAAATAATAAAACTTGGAACATGGTGGCTTGCCCAAAGATATATCTTCTCTTTTATCTCCACCCCTTCTCTAGAGACCTAGGGCAACCTTATATAGTGCCAAAATACCTAAACCCTAATCTCAAAAGGTCTAGAAAAACTCTCCTAAAATAAAACAAAACCTTAAACAATTATGGAAACAAACTAGGAAAGAATTCTTTTTTGACTGGGACACATGTTAGCTGACCTGCAAGAAATCTTTGGGGTTGTTCCTATGAAATTCTGGAATAATATGACACACTTAGCTTTATCTCTTAGCTTTCCAACCACATATTACACGCCAATAGGTAAAATCAGAAAAGTCTTCAACTCTTCAATCTCCTACAGAAGTACAGTTCTGACGGGATTGCATTTTAGGCTGTCTTGACTTGCAATTCTGGAACAATTGGCTTCATAGACAATTATGAAAATTTGACACAATGATCTTCAATATCTTAGCTTTCTTCTTCAATTACCCTTGCAGTAAAACTCCTTCAGAAAATTGATTTTCCATCAAAAACCTTCTAAGAGCATAGAAAAGCTGAAAATAAGTAAAGTAATAAGGCTCTTTTTAATCAACTTTCCCAAAAAAACCAAAAATAAAAGGTATAAAAATATAAGAAATAAGGCACTTATCAACTCTTGAGCGCCTGAGTTCTACTCAAACAGACCATTTTTTAAGGTTCTGCAACTCAAGCACTTATTCTTTCCGCTCGAACGGCCGTCAAGTTTTTTCATGTTTAAACTATAGTTCTCGCGACAGTTCGTCGTTCTTCTCACTTCTGTTTGAGCGCCTCATGTCCCTTTTCTCCTCTCTTTTTTATTTTTCTTCGGATTTCACTACAAAATCTTCCAAATTTGTTGCGCCAATGTGATTTCTTTAGGTTCTCCCTTATCCTTACCCTCAATTTCTTGCTTTTCCGTCTCAACATTTGGATTTCACTCTCCCCCGTTGATACCTCTAGTCATTTCCCAATTATTCTTTTTTTTTTTCGAAGGTCATTAGTCATTCCGCGTGGATTTGAGGCCATCATTTTCGAACATTTGGGTTCCATGCTCAAATTTGGTCTTCAAAAGGTAAGCATTTTGCTTGTTTTTCACTCTCAAATTCTTTTGCTTTTGAGACATTTTTTTTTTTTTTTGGTTGTGTGCTTTCCATTGCTTTGGATTTGATTGATGTTGGATTCCTTACTACACTTGGTAAGTTTTTCTCTTCTCTTTGTGTTTTTGATTTTTGGCTATGCTTTACTTATAACTTTTGATGTTAGGTGTTGAAACAAAAAAAAATCGACCAAATAAATTTTATAATTTATTTCAAATAAAAATTAAATGATAAATGCAAGCCAACATGGGTTCCCAAAATTTTGGGATATCTGTTATGTTTCAAATTGGTGAGATAATAGGCCTAAAAGGGAGGCTGAATCTGATCACCACTTATTTGAAAATCAAAAGTGTTGTTTGTTGAGGGGAGTCTTATCTAGTTGGCCTATAAAAAGGCTACAACATAAAAAAGAAAAGAAAAAAAGGAGAAAGCTGACGACATATTAAAAAAGACTGCTGGAGAAATTAGAGCAGTGCAAAGAAGAGGAAAAAATTGCTACATGTATAATGTCATCTGTATTTTCTTTTCTATGTTGGGCATAGCATGCCATAAATTCATAGGTGAGTAACCCGAAATTATTTGGACACAAATCCATGGGTGAGAAACCCCGAAATTACTTGGATGCAAATCCATGGGTGAGTAACCCCAAAATTATTTGGATGTAAAAATCCATATGGGTGAGAAACCCAGAACCTCTGCAGATAAAAAAAAAATCTGGAAAATGGGTTCAAAGATCCATGACAATTAGCAAACGAAATGGGTTCACAGATGCAAATAAAAAAATGGGTTACACCTCTACCTCTTGGGCACTATAACCGATTATCTCCCTCTCCATTTGAGAAAGCTGTATCAATTGCTTTTTTTGTCTGAGTACAATTCATCAAAAGGAAAAGAAGAAAGAAGTTGGCTGCCTTCCAAGAAAACAAGAAAGAAAACAAACCCAAAAAAAAAAGGAAAAATTGTTAAGGCCGTATGGCTTTATGAAAAACCCAATTTGGGTTGTATAGAAACAAGAAGAGATGGCAACAGGGTTTTGAATTTGTGTTGCTGTGTTAGAACAAGGAAAAGAATGGAGTGGTAGGGGCCATGCCTCATGGTCCATTCTTAATAGCCTTCAATTCTCTTTGAAGCCAAAAAAAAGGAAAGTTAAAAAAAAAGGAAAAAAAAAAAAAAAGACAAGCAAACAAAAAGAATTGTAGACCAACATGGGGAAAAGTAAAAGTGGCACTTTTACTCAACTCTCTCTTCTTCTCTGTCTAGCAAATCACACAGCCCCTTTGGAATTTGTTTTATATTGGATCGCATACAAATAGAGCAATGAAAGACAAAGGAAAACAGAGGGCTGGCCACGTTGCATACACTTTGTGTTTTGTGTTTGTGTGTGCAAACAATCAAAACAAAAGATGGGTTTTGGTATTTGTAAACAGACAAAACAAAAAATGGGTTTGCTTTAAGTACGGGAGAGAGTCTGGTGCAATTGTTCTCCAAATTTATAGGGCTACACTTCCTTCACATGTCCAATTCCTTTGCGCCTCTAATTCCTGAAGTCCTAATTGGATTATGACTGATCCACCTAAAGGATGAGCTTCACACTGGTGTTTTTTTTTTTTTGGTCACGAAGACTACAGTTGTGAATCAATTTATGTTCATGCGTCAGTCAAAATAACAAGGCCCGAAACAAATTAATGGGCTCTTTGATATTTGCCCATTAGTTCTCAAAGGCTCAAAATATTTAATGGGTGATGCAAATAATTAACCATTAAATTTACAGAGGCCCAAATTGCCTATTATATGGTTCATGGATCAATTTTAAAAATTATCATACCCATATTTGGATCCAAGTGCAAATGTCAACTTTAAAAAATTAGTGGAAGAGGGGGGGCCTTGGCCACCAAAAGGGCTTCACGTTGTGAGTGGCGACTGGTGGATTTGACCGCAATATCATAACAACTCTGGGCACCAAGATGGCCACCTCGCACTGTGCCCGTGCCATGGAGAGTAGGGAATTTTAGCACCAGCATGTGTGTAGAAATGAATACTCTCATTGTGCTAAAGTTTGGTGTCCAAGTATGACGTTATAGGCAGTAGGACAATTAACGATCAGAAAATGAGTGGTAATTGTGGCCTGCTTATGTGCCGAACCAATTGAGATCCGAAGGTAGGTCATCCCGATAGGTTGGATAACATCTCTGGAAAAACTCACAAGGGGCATTATAAGTTTGTGGTGCTAATTAGTATGAGCAAAGGTAACGGGTGGCGAAGATTTATGGTGCTGAGGAGGTGGTGGTGGATAAGTTTTGCATTCTCCGAAAGCTTCAGAATGGTAAGGCTCCCAGTCCTCAGGGTGATAAGTTTTTCAATTGTCAGAATCACCAACTTCCTCATAGAAAGAGAGATGGGTAGGCTTCGGCAGAGCTCCGAGATGTAATCCTTGTAAATATACAGGAATCTGGATGGGCTTTGGCTGAAACTCTGATATGCGATCCCTGCAATCTTTGTAAATCTTGGTTGGGGCATTAGGTCAGTCCTTTAGTGGGGAAATTTGGAGAAGTTGTGACTTTGTTGCTTCAAGATGAAGGTGGCCTTTGCCTTTGTCAGGCCTAGGCTGTGTTGGAGCATTGTGAAGAGAGACGACTAGTTGGTTCGGTAGGGTTCGCTCGACACCTTGGGTGGTGTCATGTTGGGTGAGTTGGTGGTGAGTATTCTCCCAGTTATGCTTCAAGGTTCAACAGTCATGCTCTAACTCAACATTTTTTGTACGGAGAAGGTCGTTGCTCTCCTTTATTTTGTCAACATCAGCACGAAGACGCTATACTTCGGCCTAGAGTTGCATGTCAGTTGAAGGTT
The DNA here is from genome assembly GCF_902201215.1 of Prunus dulcis. Lineage (NCBI taxonomy): Eukaryota > Viridiplantae > Streptophyta > Magnoliopsida > Rosales > Rosaceae > Prunus > Prunus dulcis. Next base: position 15,242,170 of record NC_047652.1, read on the forward strand.
TCCTTCTTGAGGACTCCACATGGGGGTATGGTATTGAGTGATAAGGCTAGCGTCGCTTGGCATTTTGGAGTGTAATAAGCTGAAGAGGCGACAGGGCCGGATAGGAGAATGGGCCAGCAGAACTAGTAGAGGTGTGAGAATCAGAAGTCGGGTTCCCACAGACGGTGCCAAATTTCTGATGCCTGAAATTGAGTGTCAACTTAGATGGAAGAAGTACGGGATCTTCGGCAGGATCAGCAGTTGTAAACCTTTGGCAAGATGAGATCTTGTAAGAGAAATAATGATGAAGCAATCGTTAAGCTGTGGGCATCGGCGTGGTGCTTGACGAAGGCTCTATGATTCTTAAGTCAGCAAGTGTGGGATGTACAGTAATTTTGGCAGAGTAACAGTAAATGTGAAAAGTAGTTACCCCCTTTTACTTGGGTGCTATTCCTCTTTTATAAAGAGGTGAAAGTGGGAATTTGCAAAAAGTTTCAATGTGGGACTTTGTGCAAATCACTGCGGTGGTGATATGTGTCTAAGTTTTAGGTTTTGTAGCTAGATCATGATGGTGCCAGCAGTTTTACCTTCGGCATTTTATGGGCCTAGTTGTGCTTCGGTCCTCTAGTGTCGAATGCACTCGGTTGATTGGGGTATAAACATAGACAATTCTAGAATAAAAAATAGCATGATTCTCAACTTTTATCATATTAATCTTTTCTTATATTAATTGTTGTATCGATTTTAATTTACCTACATTTAATTTACCTCTTCATCATCTGTTTTTGCTGCTAGTACTTTAAACACCAAAGGTAGGGACTTGGATGAAACACCCTCGGTGGTTGCTGTTTCTACCTATGGCGAGAGTATTTTGGAAGATGGACAGCAGCTTAACTTTCAACTATTCAAAGGAGGAAGATCTCTCAAAAACAGTTATCCAGTTCAAATTTAAACTATTAGTTTTGAATCATGAGAAGACTAAAGAGTTACTAAATTTTAAAATTCATAAGCATAGGAGCAAAGATGTGGTGCTATTGGGACTTCTTAACCGACATACTAACCTTGCACCTTTGGATAGTGATCTTATTAATGAGCTACCTATCAAGATTATAATTCTGCATAAGGTACACCCAAAGTCTGAAGAGGTTTTTCAACAATGGGAGGTAAGTATTAATTATATACCTTAATTTTTGAACTATAACTTCTTATTTATTACCCCCAATCTGTTCATTTAATGTGCATTGGTTGGTTCAATCACACATATATATATATATATATATATTAAGGTATCGGTGGTTCTTTGTATTCGGCAATTAGGAGTGTTTGCCTGGATAGACCATCAGCAAACACGTGCCTACCCATTTTTAATCGATAGGTCTTTGGTCATACCTTTTTTATGTGTTGATTTTGGTGCTTACATGTGCTTGTTATATGAATTGTCATGCTGCCGAAGCGGTAAAATTGAACTAATCATATATATATATATATTTTTTGGTAGGTTATGTGAAGTGCGGACTATCGAATTAGAGAGAGGAAGAGATAAAGTTGGTGAGGACACTAGTTTCGACAGAAATGCGAAAGTTCATGAATTTGTTGACACCGAATATCCTTCTTGAATTGGGGTTGCTACAAGGAAGTAAGTTGTGTTTGTTCGGTGTCTTTGTTTGATACATATATACTGTTGACTAACTTCTTGTTTGTGGGGATGGTAGTGGCAAGGATTCCGAAATGGGTGACTACAGTGGAGTAGTCACCAAAAGTGGTGAAGATAGATGAAAAGAAGAAGCAACATAAGCTCACAAAGAGACGGGAGAAGTAAAAGACTTCCAGGGCCAGAAAGGCCAAAGAGAGCCAGGCCAAGGGCCCAAAGGGCACTGCGAGAAAGCAGGAGGTCGTGATGTCGGTAAGCGGACTCGGGATGACAACGACAAGCTGGTGGTAACAACCTTGGACAATAGGAGGAAGGGGTTGGGAGTGGCTATTCGAGACATCATGGGCGAGTCAGGGTACCTCCTTTTGATTTAGAGCCCATGCTGAAGCTTCCGCTCGCCATATAGGAGTTGTTCCCAGTGGATGCTGAGGACATTGACTTTGCCACGATTCGGCGGTAGAAGAAGGAGGTGACGTTGGTGATGCATCGTTAGGAGGTGCTCCTAGTGATTGCCTTCTTCATCGAGGTGAAGATCGATGTGGGGGAGTTGGCTCAGACCAAAGCCACCGACTTCTCCGACTATGTGCAGAAGAAAGTCTTGTCCACCACCAATGTAAGTGCTAGAATTATTGAGTTAGTGTTTGCTATGTTTAACTGTTTTGTAGCTAACTGTATAATTATCTATAGGCCTTTAGGGAGATGTATCTGGCCATAGCTAGGACGGATAAGGAGGTGGCATAGGTGAAGGGGCAAATAGAGACGACGAATGCTGCTATCATTGAAGCCCAGGCCACGATCAAAAGAAGAATGCGTTACAGCTGAAGACCCCTATCTTGGAGAAGGAACTAAAGCAGGCTAAGCGAAAGATGGGGATATCAAATGAGGCTCTTGCTGAGGCTGAGCGGACAAAGGCGAAGGAGGTGGCCACAACCCGTACCCATGCAGTAGAAGAGTACAAGGCGTCGAGAGGAGTTTCGAGGCCTTATGCTGGTGGGGATAGTCAAGAAGCAGTTAGGCTGGGAGAAGCTCATAGTGAGGTTCAACCCTACACTGGAGATTAACTTTGATATCATCGGTGTGCCTCCTCATATTCCTCCTAGCAAGGAATGGGTGTTTGTCTCTCCATCGTCTGTGGATGCAGCTGTTTCACTTGTTGTTGAGGCTGAGGAGGGTGTCGGTGGCTATGGTGGTTGTGGGGTCCAGGTGGCTGGCCCTACGGCTTGGGGAGTTGAGGGGAGAGGATGCCGAAGCCTGAGGGCTTTTGTTTTTTGTTTTTTGTTTTTTTCTTGTTTTTGTATATAACATTATTGTATCTTCTATGAACAACTTGACAGTGCCGATGGTACTTATGTATGGATATTTTGTCCTACCATAAGGCGGGGTTATGTTTGGTATTTGTATCATAGCATGTTGTATGCTTGTTTTAACAAATGTCTTGCTAAAGGTTAACTTGTGTGAGTACAAATGAGCCAGAGTAAGGCGTTTCCTTTAGGTAAGTGCCGAATGGCATAAGTACATAGGATACTTTGTTTAAAGCGTAAGACATAAGTGTCGAAAATATGATAACATAAGTGCCGATGATAAAGACCTAGGCTCGTTCATTTGTGGTACTACTTAAGGTGATCAGCATTCCACGAATCAGGCAGGGGTTTACCACATAGCTGATAAGTGCCGGAGCGGCAAACCTTGATGACTTCATAGGGACCTTCCCATGTTGGTTCGAGGGTACCTTCGGCTGCGTTTTTTATGGCTAGCGAGACCTTACGCATGACCCAATCTTCAGGTTTGAAGGTGCGAGGCTTCACGCTAGAGTCATAGTATTTAACGACGCGCTACTTATAAGCAAAATTGCTCATTTAGGCCTAGTCACGAAGCTCAGTGATGAGGTCTAGGTTCAGGGCTAATTGCTCGTCATTTGCTTCGGCATCATATGCTGACGTTTGGTAGAAAGGTTGGCTGATCTTTACTAGTACAACAGATTCGGTACCGAAGGAAATAAAGAAAGGCGTTTCTCCAGTAGAAGTGTGAAAAGTGGTGCGATAAGACCATAGGACCTCTGGAAGTAGGTCGGGCCAATAACCTTTGGCGTTGTCGAGCTTTGTCTTCAAAGTCTTTTTTATGATCTTGTTGGCCATTTGACTGGGGATTTGTCAGAGAAGCGAAGCAAAGACGGATCTTGAGGTTGAAGCAGAATTGCTTAAATTTGGCGTTATCAAATTGTCAGCCATTGTTCGTGACAATTGTCTGGGGTATGCCAAAGTGACATACTATATTTTGCTAAACAACAACGCGAGCGACTGTGATGGTAGCTAGGGCTTCAGCATGTTATAGGCCTAGCTACATACCGGTAGTTGGCATCATGATGGTGCCATCAGTTTAACCTCCGGCATGTTATTGGCCTAGCTGCACCCTGGTCTTCTAGTGTCAAATGCACTCGATTGATTGTGGTATAAACATAGACAATTCTAGAACAAAAAATAGACTGAATTTAAAAAGTAACAATGTGTTTTTCTTGTTGTCCATACCTGGTGCTTATCAACTTTTATCTTATTAATCTTTTCTTATATTAATCGTTGTACCAATTTTAATTTACCTACTTTTGATACAGCATGTGGTGCCTCTTCATCATCTACTTTTGCTACTAGTCCTTCAAACACCAAGGGTGAGGACTTGGATGAACACCCTCTGTGGTTGCTGCTATTGCCTATAGCGGGACTATTTTGGAAGAGGGACAACAACCTAACTTTCACCTATTCAAGGAGGAAGATCTCTAAAAAAATACAATTATCTAGTTCAAATTTAAACTACTAGTTTTGAATCGTGAGAAGACTAAAGAGTTATTAAAATTTAAAATTTGTGAGCATAGGAACATCAATGTGGTGCTACTGGGCTTCTCAACCGACATACTAACCTTGGACCTTTGAATAGCGATCTTATTAATGAGTTACCCATCAAGATTACAATTCTACAGAAGGTACACCCAAAGTTTGAAGAGGCTTTTCAACAATGGGAGGTATGTATTAATTATATACCTTAATTTTTTAACTATAGCTCTTTATTTATTACCCAACCTGTTCATTTTAATTTGCATTGGTTGATTCAATCATACATAAGTTTAATTGAATCATTATGCTATATATATATATATATATATATTAAGGTATAATATATTTTTATCCAATTAATATTAATATTATAGCCAATAAATTAATTATTGTAATTATCTTAATTAGCGATGGACCTTTTTTTTATATTATTTATTACGTTTTAGCGTTGGACCTGGAGGTAGATTAATTAATTATTGTAATTATCTTAATTAGCACATGTCCTCGTTTTTTAATTCCAAGATGTGAAATGAAAAGCAAACTCTTGCATGAACAGAGATTTGATTTTCCAGAAATTAAAACATATGTTATTAAATCATTTTTTTTTAAGACAACTTAATTATTTTCAAAAGTGTATTTGTAAATCATGAAGATTGGGTTTAATCCTCAAATTTGGTGACTTTGATACAAATGAGGATTAAACATAGATACTGTTGATGAAGATTTAATAGTCAAATATGAATCATTTTATTATATGTGATCAATTGGCCTATTGCTTGATTGTGCATTATAGTTAGAGTGCTACTATTTTAATCAAAATGTAAAATGAACTAAATACACCCTATTTAACTACCAAAATACCCCTGGTACACCCTAATACACTCTATCACACAACACCTTAATACCAATCATAAACCAGGTTTCTCTTTTTACATGAATTTGAGCCCTCTTTTCAGATTTTGGGTTCGCATCAAAATCTTTAATTTCGAAAGCAGTTGTGGGAGTAGATTTGCTAACTCCTTCAATTTGAAGCTTGAATCTTGTAAATCCTTGTGATTTTCTTCGAAATATGTGGAGGGGTACTCAAAAATCTCTGTCAAATTACTAGTTAAATGCATCATCACCAGTCTGAAATCCTTGAGAATTTTGGATGCTTCCAAGTTAGAAGAAAAGTTTAAACCCTGGGATTTTAAAGTCATCCACTTCAACTTTATTGTATAGATGATGTTGAGCTTTGCATCATGAAGAATCAAGTACATGGAGAAACGCTGACACTTGTCTTTCTCGTGTTTGTAAGGAAGCTCTAAGCCTTTGAAGCATCAAAGGCCCTTAAAATTATACGAAAACTTCTCTACGTTTGATTAGGGTTGAATATGATGAGCATGGTGTACTTATTAAAATTATATTTATTTCACAATTTCATATATCTTTTTTTGTCATTTTATATTAGGGTAAATTAGTAATTCAATAAATACTTTGGTAGTAGGGTGTATGTGGGAGCATATATTTTCGTCTCCAATCAGGGCACGCCACGTGGAAAAGAAGATTATCTCTTAAATTAATTAATTAAACCAATTTATCTGGCTAATTAATTAATTGGGATATATATCTTAATTAATATAATATTATCTTTATTTAAAGAAATAATATCATTAATTAAGATATTACCCTAATAAAGAGAAGATAATATCATTTATTTAGATATTATCTTCTTAAAAGATAACATCATTTAATTCAGATATTATCTTCTTAAGAGATAATATATTTAATTCGGATATTATCAGGTCCGACTCGATCCCTACGAAACCCTAGCCCGAGGCCCCTATAAATAGACGACCTCATTCATCATTTAAGGTACATCTAAACCTACTCCTTATGCCCGAGAAAAATACCAGAAGCTCTCTTTCCTTCTCCACTCTCCATATTTTCTCCACATGGCTCCGGCCACCCGGTTTACACCCTACATACAACTCCGTACCCTTTGCTTAGCTATTGTTTTCCTACAAATACTCGAACTAACTTAGGCATCGGAGGGCCTTTGGCCAACACCCCCGGGTGTGGTCTATTTACTCCAATAATTTTTACAGGAATCGAGGAAGAGAGAGAAGGAAGATCGAAGGTTGAAGGATCTAAAAGCGAATATTCTCCCGCGAGATTATTTGCACAAACATTTGGTGCTTTCATTGAGAGCACGAGTTATACTCAATGCGTGCTCAAGGAATCCGTTCCTCCTATTTTCCAATCTACCGAAGCCTTCCAAACAACCATGGTTGGAAGCAAGTGCACGAGGAGCAAAACTGCCGCTATGGCTCAATCCGTGACGGCCCAAAGCTACTCCTCCCACGATCCCAGGATCGACATGGCGGCTCCACCACCTCTTGCCGCCATGAACCCTCAGCAGCCACCCCGTGTGACTGGAACCACTCGCACCGCACCGGCCTCCGCCGCCGTTGTACCATCTCAAGGCCCCATGGCTGGACCCAGCTGCCTTCATAGCACTACCGTTGAGCATAGTGGAACCTCACATCCAGTTGGGCTCACTACCACCGCCGACTTTGGCCCAATCTTGGAGCAACTTCAACCATTCCCTCCATTGCCTCCACGCTCGACGCATGCTCCAACGTACACATCCAATGAAACTCTAGCCCGTGTGCAATTGGGCTCCACACATTTCTCTCCTCCCGATCCACGAAGTCAAGTAGACCTTAATCTGAGAGTTGACCAGCTAACTCAGAGAATGGACGGACCAAAACAATTTGATGAGGCAGCTCCTCAACCAAATAAACTTGGCTCAAAACCTTGGCCTTGGACAACAGGGCGAAGAGAGAAGGATAAACGAATGCGCCGATAGGCAGTTCGGCGGGAACCAAGCAAGTCGAGCACGAGTAAGCAGACAAGGAAATGCGCAACAACGAGATCAGCTCGCGGACATGTCGCAAGCATCCGCAAGCCACACTTAGAGCAGACGAAGTTTCCCGTCCAGATTGAATTTAAGGACCAACGTACGCGATAGGCTGCGCCCAAGACCTGACATCCACGCTCGCCTATGCCCGTAAAAAGACATTCATGAAAGGCTAGGCTCCTAGAAAGGTCAACTTGACGGCCATCGAGACGAGGATCGAGAATAAAGGCGCTCCGCTGCCCGCTCATAGAGAAATATTCATGAAAGGATAGGCCCCTAGGGAGGTCAACTCGACAATCATCACAATGAGGATAGTGAAGAAAGGTGCTCCGCTACTCGCTCTCGAAGAACCAATTCTCGTCGCCAAACTACTGGAAATCCCTCACAAGCGCAGTCCACCAACAAACCGCCTAGACATCGCAATCGAGAAGGTCGACCCTCGCAAGCCAATGAGGAAGTCAATCAGCATCGTCTGAATCGCGAAGGTCATCAACGTGACCAACTAGCCATGCGTGCAGAAGACGTTGAGAAGCTTGTCAATAACCGACTTCGAGACTTAAAGATTGGCGGAAATTTCGAAGATGCACTACGCATTGAGGTAGACCAAGCAAACTCCTCACATTTCACCGTTAAAATTGAGCAGGCTGTTCCCCCGAAACGATTCTCAACGCCCTATTTTACATGCTTCAAAGGCGATTCCGACCCTGAAAGCCATCTGAAGCATTTCAAGAGCCTTATGATCCTCTACAAAGCCAAAGACGCGCTAATGTGCAAGGTGTTTGCAATGACTTTGCGAGGAGCAGCTCAGGATCGGTTTTATACCCTGCTATCCGGGTCGATCAACAGATTCAATGAGCTTATTTACCTCTTCACTAAAGGATACACTTCTTATCGGACGATCAAGAAGAACCCTGACCATCTGTTCAACCTGCGCAAGAAGCCCGAGGAATCCCTTCGAGATTACATTAAGAGGTTCAAAGCAGAAAAGGCCAACATCGTAGGGTGCGATGACCAAATCGCATCCTCTGCATTCAAGAAAGGTCTTCCAGCAGAACATGACTTATACCTCGAGCTGACTATCACTCTCAGCCAGACTCTGGCAGAGGTTTTCGCTACAGCAGAACGCTACGCACTCTGGGATGATGATCGAATCACCGCGAAGAAGACCACTGAGCAGGAAGATCGACCGGCCAAGCAGGCAAAACAAAGAGGCGATAGGCTTGGTAGCAGGGACAAAGACAAAGGTAGGTCACGCCCACAAAGAGAGGCTACGACGAAAGAGAACTACACTAAGTTCTCCATCCCCATACATCAAATTTTAGCCCAAGTGAAGGACAAACCTTGGGTAAAAAGACCGCTACCCTTGAAAGGAGATCCGGACAAGAGAGATACCAGAAAATATTGTGCCTTCTATGGGACCAGCATACGCCTCATGCTCCATTTGATTCCAGCACGAATTCCCAGCTATTTGTCAACTATTGCTCTCGAATTGCAGCTCATGCTGGACCACCTCCTTGCTGCCAAAAATGGAAAATATATATATATATATATATATATGTACATATATATTTTTACGAGCTCGACTTACTTGGGATGCACGGCAACTCCTCTCTTCAACAAGCAGTACAAATTCTCCAAAATCTTTCTCAAGCCAGAAGGTAGAGAAGTTAAGTTTGCGATGTGAGAAAGAGTGAAGAGAAACCTTGTATTTATACAAGTTGGACAACCCGGATCAAGAAGTAATCGCAAGCTCATTCCTACTGGGAATCCAACTCCAACTACAGTTAGAAGCCTACACCAATTGAGAATCTGATCTGCGAAGGAGTCCAACTCACATAATAAAGCCCAGACACAGTTGGAGAGTCCGAAAAAAAAAAAATTCATCGCCTACATGTCACACAAGTGCCATGCAGAAGCTGGGGGCATTTGTGGGAGCATATATTTTCGTCTCCAATCAGGCACGCCACGTGGAAAAGAAGATTATCTCTTAAATTAATTAATTAAACCAGTTTATCTGTCTAATTAATTAATTGGGATATATATCTTAATTAATATGATATTATCTTTATTTAAAGAGATAATATCATTAATTAAGATATTATCCTAATAAAGAGAAGATAATATCATTTAATTCAGATATTATCTTCTTAAGAGATAATATCATTTAATTCAGATATTATCTTCTTAAAAGATAATACATTTAATTCGATATTATCAGGTCCGACTCGATCCCTACGAAAACCTAGCCATGAGGCTCCTATAAATAGACGACCTCATTCATCATTCAAGGTACATCTAAACATACTCCTTATACCCGAGAAAAATACCCGAAGCTCTCTCTCCACTTTCCATATTTTCTCCACACGACTCCGGCCACCATACACGGCTCCGGCCACTCGGTTTACATCCTACATACAACTCTGTACCCTTTGCTTAGCTATTGTTTTCCTACAAACACTCGAACTAACTTAGGCATCGGAGGGCCTTTGGCCAACACCCCCCGGGTGTGGTCTATTTACTCCAATAATTTTTACAGGAATCGAGGAAGAGAGAGAAGGAAGATCGAAGGTTAAAGGATCTAGAAGCGAATATTCTCCCGCAAGATTATTTGCATAAACAGTGTACTCAGTTAATTTTAGAGTTCGTTTAGCAGCACTCTTATAATTATCTTATCACAACACGTAATGAATAGGAAAATATAGCTTTGATGAACTCGGAAACTTTTTACTTATTATTATATGGTCCTGATTTTGTGTATTGGAATTTGATAGGGAGAGCAAAATGGTTAAAGAGGCTTGTTCATGAAAATGTCCTCCATCCTCTTTGCACTCTAGGTATAATTGCCCGTATGGCTTTGATATTTCTTTCGATACCGTGTCTATCGTGTATGTATCAATTGAATAAGGAAGCTTGAGATATATCCTCGCAAGCAACAATGTCACCTTATCTTGGGACAACCAAATCTCCATAGTTGTTCAAGTGGCGGGGGGACTGGCTTTTTTGCATAGTGTGCCAATGGGATTTATACCTTGTTTTAAGGATGCTAATATCCTCCTAGGCCGGGTATTTAAATTAATTTTTTAAATCTCAATTAACTATATATATATTATAGAGAGTTGATATTTCCACCCACCTGTCATATTTCCCCATCCACTTTATCTTTCCACCCACCATGAAAATTTGAAAAATCACAATCATATCTTTACACCCACCACTATTCCTAAAATACCCTTCCATTCACTTAACACTTTTAACCCTAACTTAACACTATTGATTGAGTCCGAAAAAATTAAAATTTTAAATTAAAAAAAAGAAAAAAAAGGGGTTTTCAGCAACCACCCACCGCACACTCCATCAAACTTTAACAAGAACCACCCATACGTTCCACCTCAGGCCAAGCCTCCCCTCCTCCTCATGTCTCTTTCACCATTATTTTAGTTGTATTGAACACCACCTTCAAACCCCAATCTAACATTCTTCTCCTCTCTCCATTTCAATCAACCCACGAGAAATATTACATCAATTGGCCCATATCTGAGACACTTGGACTGCATTGCCTGCCAAAGTCGCTCATCCTAGTCTTCATCAATATCAGCAACTTCATGGCCCTTTATTCCTCCAAGTTTCCAATTTAACTATTTCTTAACATCAATCAATCTTGGTTGTCACGGGGTTGGGTGGGTAGTCTGAGGGTTGTTTGCTGGGCTCTTTTATTTATTTATTCTAATTTTCTGTTTTTATTTTTACTTTTATTTTCTTGACTTAACAGTGTTAACTTAGAGTTAAGTCCTTAAAAGTCATTTTACAATAGGGTAAATTTGCTTTTAAAATTTTGAAGATAAAGTAAGTGGGAAAATAAGATAAGGATTAGTGTATAAGCTGTGAGCTAAGTAAATAAGCCTTGTTTCTTAATTGAGTATTCATTTAGTCTGATTATGGCTGATGTTAGGCGTTAGTAATGCTAAAGTGGCAGCTGCCACTTGTAAGGATTCTAGATTGCAGTTTTGGATGAAGGGCTGTGATTCTCTGTGATGTCAGAGAATCCAGCTATCAATTCTGTTATAGCTCACACTGAGCATGTAATGAAAATACACAGAGAAATGCAATAGCAATACTGTTACATTGATTTTCTCTCTTTTCTCTTGCTCTCTGCTCTCTCTTCTTCACTAAACATACAAAGAACTCTAACATGGCCTCAGAGCCAGGTTGGATCTGAAATCTGGGCGTAGACTGTGTGATACTGCTGCAACGAGCTGCACTCAAGCTCGTTCTGGTTCAGGTGAACTTGCTGAACCACATTGTTTTTTTGATTTTCAGATTTGTATCATCTAAGCTTTAAAATGGCTGGATCTGGAGGTTCTGAAGTGAGAACTCCAATCTTCTCTGGAGAGAACTACGAGTTCTGGAGAATCAAGATGGTGACAATCTTTAAATCTCATGGTTTATGGAAGTTTGTTGAAAAGGGGGTTACGATCTCTGATTCAAAGGAGAAGATGGCTGAAGGAAGCGCAACAGATGAAGATGATGAGAAATCTGTAGCAGAACTCATGCGAGATGCTAAAGCTCTGGGTATTATCCAGAATGCAGTCTCGGATCAGATATTCCCTCGAATTGCCAATGCTGATACAGCAAAGATGGCATGGGATCTGTTATATGGTGAGTATCATGGTGGTGATCAGGTAAGATCAGTTAAACTCCAAAATCTTCGACGTGAATTTGAGTATACTAGGATGCGTGATGATGAAACGTTATCTGAGTATCTTACAAGGTTGAATGAACTTATTAACCAAATGAAGACGTTTGGTGAGGCATTGCCTAATGAAAGACTTGTACAAAAGGTCTTAATAAGTCTTAGTAAGCCATATGATCCTATCTGTCTTGTGATTGAGAATACCAAGTGTATAGACAAAGTTGAATTACAGGAGGTTCTGGCAATTCTTAAGAGCCAGGAACAAAGGTTTGATATGCACACTGTTGATGCCACTGATAAGGCTTTTGGTTCTTTCTCTGTGAATCCAAAAGGACAGCAACAAAAGAGTAATTCTCAATCAAGTGGAACTAAGAAAACCTGGAATGGAAAAGGCAAGAAGTGGGATTCAAAGTCTCAGTCTCAGCAAAAGTCATTTGCTAATCCTGCACAGAATTCAACTTCTGCAGGATTCATGAAACAAGACACAGTTAAGCCACAATGCAAGGTGTGTTCTAAGTTTCATTTTGGAGAATGTCGATACAAGGGACAATCCAAATGTCACAACTGTGATAGGTTTGGACATTGGGCTAGAGAATGCACAGCAGACAAAGTTGTTCAGAAGGCAAACTGTGCTAATCAGGCAGAAGTAACAGGAAATCTGTTCTATGCCAACAGTGCAATTACTGAGATCAAAGTGAGTGGGAATTGGTACATTGATAGTGGCTGCAGCAATCACATGACTGGAAATGCTGAGCTTCTTGTGGATGTCAAGACAAATGTCACTGGAAAAGTCCAAATGCCCACTGGAAATTTGGTAGATGTTGCTGGAATTGGATCACTCATGATTGATACAAATTCTGGCAGAAAGTGCATCAAGGAAGTCATGTTTCTACCTGGTTTGAAGGAAAACTTGCTGAGTGTGGGACAGATGGATGAACATGGATATTACTTGCTATTTGGTGGAAGAGAGTGTTGTATCTATGATAGTCCTTCACTTGACTGTCTAGTTATCAAGGTTAAGATGAAAAATAACAGATGTTATCCTTTGTCTCTAATGGAAGCAGATCACATTGCATTGAAGGCAAGTGTGACTGAATGTACCTGGATTTGGCATAAGAGACTAGGACATCTAAACCTTAGAAGTCTCAAGCAGCTTAGAGAAAAGGAAATGGTGCATGGTCTTCCACATTTTGAAGATGTAAATGGTGTATGTGCAGGATGTCAAATGGGAAAACAACACAGAGATTGGTTCCCAAAAGAACAAGCTTGGAGAGCTAAGAATCCCCTAGAATTGATACACACAGATTTGTGTGGTCCCATGCAAAATGAATCAATTGCTGGGAATAAATACTTCATGTTGCTTATTGATGATCACACAAGAATGTCATGGGTTTATCTCCTAAGACACAAGTCTGAGGCACTAATCTGTTTCAGGAAGTTCAAGGCAATGGTGGAGTTACAATGTGATTTCAAAGTGAAATGCCTAAGGAGTGACAGAGGGGGAGAATTTCTCTCAACAGAATTCAGCAAATTGCTGGAATCTGAAGGCATACAAAGACAGTTATCTATTGCTTATACTCCACAACAAAATGGGGTAGTGGAGAGAAAGAATAGAACAGTTGTAGAGATGGCAAAGGCAATGCTTCATGATAAAGGCATACCATACTATCTCTGGGCAGAAGCTGTACATACAGCTGTCTATATTCTAAATAGAACACCTACAAAAGCTCTTGATTGCATGACTCCTTTTGAAGCTTATAGTGGGAGAAAACCAGGAATTGGTCACTTAAAGGTGTTTGGATCACTCTGCTATGTACATGTACCAGCTGAAAGAAGACAAAAGCTTGATGCAAAGTCTGTCCAAGGTGTGTTTGTGGGTTATGCAACCTGTGAGAAAGGGTACAGAGTATTTGATCCAAACACTAAGAAGCTGATTCTGTCAAGGGATGTAGTTTTTGATGAAACCAAGTCCTGGAACTGGAAGGAAACCTCAGAAAGTTCAGTTGCTATGACCTATGTTCCAAAGCAAGCTCAAGATGAATTTGGAGTGACTTCACATGAGTTGACTGAGGTCGAAAACAGTCCTTCCAGTCCTTGCATTTTCTCTCAAGCTGAAGAACAAGATAATGTCATTCATGAGCATGCAGATACCTCTCAGCCTTATGATCATACTCCTTTAAAATGGAGAAACATAAGTGACATTCTTGCACAGTGCAATCTCTGCATTGTGGAACCTGAAAAATATGAGGAAGCTGCACAGGATAAGGCTTGGATAAAAGCAATGGAAGAAGAGCTGTCCATGATTGAAAAAAATAAGACTTGGGAGCTTGTAGACAGACCAAGTGATAAGCAGGTTATTGGTGTGAAATGGGTGTTCAAAACCAAGTTGAACTTAGATGGTTATGTACAGAAGAACAAGGCAAGGCTGGTTGCTAAAGGGTATGTACAGAAACCAGGCATTGATTATAATGAAACTTTTGCCCCAGTTGCTAGACTCGATACAATCAGAACACTGATTGCTCTTGCTGCACAAAGAAGCTGGAAACTATTTCAATTAGATGTTAAGTCTGCTTTCTTAAATGGAATACTGCAGGAAGAAGTGTATGTTGATCAACCTGAAGGGTTTGTGATTAATGGCAAGGAAGATAAGGTGTACAAATTGTACAAGGCTCTTTATGGCTTGAAACAGGCACCTAGGGCCTGGTATGGAGAGATTGATAGCTATTTTGCTAAGTGTGGGTTTGAGAAAAGTTTAAGTGAGGCAACTCTCTACACTAAAACAAGAGGAGAGCATGATATACTAATTGTCTCCATTTATGTGGATGACATTGTGTATACTGGAAACAATCAAGAGATGCTAGATGAGTTCAAAGAAGATATGAAGGAGAAGTATGAGATGTCAGACTTGGGTCTTCTTCATCATTTTCTAGGAATGGGGGTGATTCAAACAGATTCTAGCATTTTCATTCATCAAAAGAAGTATGCTTCTACTTTGTTGGATAAGTTTGGATTGAAAGAATGCAAATCTGTTTCTATTCCTCTTGTGGCTACTGAAAAGTTAAGTAAAGAAGATGGCAGTGGTGCTGCAGATGAAGAGCAGTACAGAAAACTTGTAGGCAGTTTATTGTATCTTACTGCTACAAGGCCAGATGTGATGTATGCAGCTAGTCTGTTAGCTAGATATATGCATGGACCGTCAAACAAACACTATGGAGCAGCTAAGAGAGTGCTCAGATATGTCAAAGGAACATTGGATTATGGTTTGCACTATATGAAAGGCAAGAAGGCAGTTTTAGTTGGCTTTTGTGATAGTGACTGGGGAGGATCAGTAGATGATAGCAAGAGTACCTCAGGCTATGCATTTTCGTTTGGAAGTGGAGTGTTCTCATGGGCTTCTGTGAAACAAAATTGTGTTGCTCTTTCCACTGCAGAGGCTAAGTATATAAGTGCTGCTGAAGCAACAACTCAAGCAATATGGCTCAGGTTTGTTCTTGAAGATTTTGGAGAGCTACCAGCTGAAGCAACTCCTTTGCAGTGTGACAATACATCTGCAATCTCAATATCTAAGAATCCTGTGTTTCACCAGAGGACTAAACACATTGACAGAAGATACCATTTCATAAAAGATGCTCTGCAGCAAGGAATTGTTGATTTGGTATACTGCCCAACCAAAGAACAAGTTGCAGACATTTTTACAAAGGCCTTACCAAAAGATAGATTCAACTATCTCAGGGATAAGCTTGGAGTTGTATCAGCTCAAAGCTTAAAGGGGAGTATTAGTGTATAAGCTGTGAGCTAAGTAAATAAGCCTTGTTTCTTAATTGAGTATTCATTTAGTCTGATTATGGCTGATGTTAGGCGTTAGTAATGCTAAAGTGGCAGCTGCCACTTGTAAGGATTCTAGATTGCAGTTTTGAATGAAGGGCTGTGATTCTCTGTGATGTCAGAGAATCCAGCTATCAATTCTGTTATAGCTCACACTGAGCATGTAATGAAAATACACAGAGAAATGCAATAGCAATACTGTTACATTGATTTTCTCTCTTTTCTCTTGCTCTCTGCTCTCTCTTCTTCACTAAACATACAAAGAACTCTAACAGGGGTGAGAATAGCAGCACTCATATTATATTAGGGTTACCCGTAATTATATTAACTAATTGTGTTTTGTTTATTTTTTGCAGGATTTTAATGTCAAACTGTTAGGTTTTGGCATGAAAAGTTTGGGGCACAAATCTAGGAACATACTCCCACATGTGCTGTATTTACCTCCCGAGTATCCTGGTAATTAAGAAACTTTTTTCCTGCAGAATTCAATTTAGCTTTTCCTGTTTATTGTGGTTTTTTCCTACTTTCTCATTGTACTTAATTAAATATTTTTGCTCTATTAATAAATCTGAAATTTCAAAAGAAAAAAATACACTTAATATTTAATTAGTGCAGAAATGTGTGTGCGCTCTTAATTTGAGTCACCGTACTAAATTCTTTGTTAGTCCAATGTTGAAAATTACTGTAGTTTAAACCAGCAAAAATGTTTTCCATTACACATGAATCTGAGAAAGAAATAGGTGTGAGAGAGAAAATCATTGTTTTTTCAGAGTCAATCTGAGAAGCTTAATTAAGGGACACAAGGGTATAGTTAGTGCTTAATGATTGCTAAAAACTAGTTAATTTAACTCTTTAATTTTTTTTTTTTTCGCGAAAGAAGGTATTCAAATTTGAAATATATACTAAGGTAATGTGTTCAACTCTCCCTCTAGTATTTACTATTGGCATAATGCATGACACAATGTTATAAAATCTTGAGAATTTTTCTTTTGGAAAACAATCTGTCGCGATGCATCATGCATGCTTGATGGGAGTTTGGTTTCCTCGGGGAATCTAATCTTTGTAGGCAAGCTAAGCAGGTTCGGAATCAAACAGGGTTGGCTATATCATATATATTCCAAAACTATTGCAACACAATGACGGGTGCATACTTAAATAGTAGAATTAAATAATTCAAATTCTTGCATATCAAATAGGAAAAACATAAATAAATCTCAAATAACGTGTGACCAACCGTCATCACCAAAATAAGATCCAAAACGTTAACGTCCAAAACTATATGTATATGTAATGATACACTAGAGTCCAAGCCAGATCAAAAGGAATAACCCTAAGCTATGGAAATCGACATCTCAATCGGCATCTTTACTTCTTTAGTCTCTCCTATATCGTGAGTTTATAACTCCCGAGACCATCATTCACCCAACAATTAATATCAACAAGGAATTCTGGTCTTCCAATCAATGGCTCTTTTCTCAACCATTCCAAGCTATGAAAACTCAGCCCTTCTCAGAAATCCTAATATTGCTCTCAACAAAAGTCCTAGCCCTAGAATATCAATTGGTAGCCTCAGGCTCATTTCCTTGAAGATTAGGGCCACACATACACAAGTTGCTGACTCATCTTCAGTCCAACCATTGCTCACCAAACCACTTGAAATTACCCAGTTGCCCATATTCCAATTTGATGAGTACCTGTCCATGAAGGCAAAGAAGGTGGAGAAAGCTTTGAATGAGGCTGTGCCCTTGCAATACCCCAAGAAAATCCATAGGGCAATGAGGTACTCACTTTTAGCCGGCGTAAAGCGTGTGCGTCCGGTTCTATGCCTTGCTTCGTGTGAATTAGTTGGAGGGGATCAGTCTCTGGCAATCCCAACAGCTTGTGCCGTTGAAATGATCCACACCATGTCACTTATTCATGATGATCTTCCTTGCATGGACAACGACGATCTTCGTCGTGGAAAGCCCACAAACCACAAGGCTTTTGGGGAAGAAACCGCTATTTTAGCCGGTGATGCCCTCCTCTCCCTTGCCTTTGAGCACATAGCGGCTAAGACCACAAAAGTGGTCTCCCCTGAACGCGTGGTTCGGGCCATTGCCGAGCTTGGTTCAGCCGTAGGGTCATCAGGCCTCGTGGCGGGTCAAATTGTTGACATTTTGAGTGAAGGTAAAGAAGTGACACTAGAAGAATTGGAGTACATACATGTGCATAAAACCGCGAAGCTCCTCGAGGCTTCGGTGGTTTGCGGGGCAATAATTGGAGGAGGGAATGAAGGTGAGGTAGAGAGGATGAGGAAGTATGCAAGGTGCATAGGGTTGTTGTTTCAAGTTGTTGACGACATTCTGGATGTGACAAAGTCGTCGGAGGAATTGGGAAAGACGGCTGGGAAGGACTTGGCAAGCGACAAGGCCACATATCCAAAGCTCATGGGCATTGAAGGGGCAAAGAATTTTGCTGCTAAGTTGGTGGCTCAAGCAATAGAAGAGCTTGCTCATTTTGATGCTGCTATGGCTGCTCCATTATATTGTTTAGCCAACTACATTGCCAATAGACAGACTTAGAGGAGCAATTAACAAAGACTGCATGCGATTCCTTTATTTAATTTTTCTTCTAAACTTCTTGGTGGGTTTTCACCTATAGTAATTAGTGTTTAAGCAGTAAATATATATGTGTGGAATTGTTTTACATTATGATATTTTACATAAGTGTAGTAGTGAACAGTGTAATATATACTTGTATATACTATAATTTTTGTGAAGAAGTATGGCTAGATAGGACAAAACTCTTGTCCTTTATGGTGTGCTTGCAGACCTGGGGCTGTGTCTACTAGATTAATTAACAATTACTTATTGAAAAGAAACCTGACTGCAAAAATATCTCATAATTCTAGAAAATGAGATTAATATCTCATAATTTAATTAGCCATATATGGCAAAGCAAACAGCTATTTTTCTAATCAATGGGGGTGCTAGTTGGATTAGCTCAGGTCTTTGGTGTGCTCTCAAGTAGTCCTAGGTTCAAACCCCCATGATACCCATGTGAATCTCACCCCTCCCTCTTCCTAACTTTGGCAACAACAAAAACACAGCTATATTTCTGGGATATATATTTGTTGTGGTAGGAGATGCCATCTCTGGTAAGAAATCAATAGAGAATAACAAACTACAAAACTGTTTTCTCATTAACAAAACTGAAGAATTACATGAGTAAAAATTACATAACACAGAAAAGTTTAAATAAAAATTCCCCTAAAACTATTATATAATTAAACCCAACAAAAAGCAAACACACTATGACTTCCCTCATAACCATAAAGGCGAATAATTTAACTCCATGAACTGTCTTTAGTGGGAGGACTATAATGGTTAGCTAATCCTCCAATAATTCATATGCAAATAATAAGACTAGACGCACATCTCCCACATTAATAATCTCTTCTTTGGCCAACTCAATTTCCCCATATATTTTCTTATTAGAATAACAAGTAAAACAACTCTGTTGAAACTTGTCAACACGACCAAGATTTTCCAACAAGGCAAAAACAGTATCATGGATACAATACAACAGCAATTATAAGCGATATCGAGGGGGAATTTGAACACAAGACCTCAGGGTGTAGGGATAACTACTCTTAATCACTTAAGCTATAAGTCACTTGTCATTAATTCTTAAGTTAGAAATATATGTAATTCACTTGTGATTTCGATCACACTTAAGGTAAGCAAGCACAACGCGATTCATGACCCTTCCTAATTCAATGCAATTTCTTCTTTTCTTGACTTCTGCAATCTTTTCCTTGATGCCTATATTGACGCAACCACCACTCTGTTTCCAAGACAACTCATAAACCCAACTGGTGGTCAAGCTCATTCACCAGATACCAGCTTACATCCTCCACCCTACAATCCAAGTTACAACTAGCTATGTGACTATAAGAGATTGGTGCTCAAACTGACATGAAAAGGTTACTTGCACGCTGCTTTGGTAACTTAAAACCGACTGAAGAACGATCATCGAAAGTGATGATGCATGAACCAGTATTCTTCCATCGGATTTTGGTAAGGTCTGCCCATTGATGAGATGTGGAACCTATATGGATCAACGGTAAAACAAAGATTACACTAGTCGAGAAGTAGCTACAAGTTCAGGGGGATTTCAGTATACTGCAAAAAAAAAAAAAAATTGCTATGAATTGAGTTGTAGTTATGATAGAACATGGCTAATGTGCTGATATGGAACCGTAAGTCAGAGATCTTGTTCGGTTTCCTATGGGAAGCTACGTAACCCTTCTCTAATAATCCTAGAGAAAATACAAAGATATAAAATCCTAAGTGTTCCTTTAATATGGTACTGCAATCAAACCCGGTGGTTCCTTCCAGCCCATAGTGCAAAGAGAAATGGCATGTATAAGGATTGCCATCAGAGTTGGAAAAAGAGCTAGGAATTCTACATGAAAATGGTAAAGATGAGAAAGCATCTTACCTGGCTTAGATGCTTAAAGAAGAAGACACATCTAACTGGTTGCACAGACCATTTTATGAGTCCCAACAAGTAGCTCTAAGCGTTTGTCCTGCAGTTAACCAACATCAGAAAACACCAACTCTACCAGCCACTGCTTGCTATTGGCTGGTTCAAGGATAACATGAGTGCAAAACAATACAAGTTTCTAGAGGCATCACCCCTTTGATAAGTGCACAGTATAGCTTAACCCTACAAAATGAAACTACATACTTAGATAACGCCCAAAATACCAAACATTCATCAAAGAGAAAAATATTTCAGCAACAAAATTTGAAGTGAACATCAAAAATAATTTAAACAAACAAAGGTCTTCTGACATCAATCATGCTTCTATGGATATCAAAGCCATAATACGATTATGAGGCACATCGTTTCCAGAGAAAAAAACTGCATTGCAAAAAAAAGCCGTAATTAGATATATAAGCAAATGACTTGCTCTGGCTAAGCAAAAGGAACTGATCTACTTCCCATTGTCCTCCAGAGACACTCGCTGAGGCACCAAATCTGTATTAGATACGACACCTAGCAACAATTTAAAGACAACAATAATATGTTCAGAAAAATCATCCAATAAAGTACAATAAAAGAGTCCCACATGATATATTGCATATTCTCATAATAACAAGAAAAGTCCAGCATGAACCTTAATCGTCCTGGTTATTTAATCTGTTTCATCGCTTTCTTCCACCACGCTCTCTTAATGAAATCGCTTTCTTCCACCACGCTCTCTTAATGAAAGAGTAAGTGTTTCTCCTGCTCCGACATTGTAATATGCAAGCGACATATTGTCCTTGAGAAAACCAGGTTTTCCACTCAGTTTCTGCTTGTTTGCAGGAAGCTGGATCTCCCCAGAGATTTTTTCTTTCAGACTTCCAACATTTTCAGATAAAGAGTGCACCATAATCTCCAAAAGTTGTCCCTTCAGATTACCTTCATCAACATTGGGGACGGATACTGTGATGTGGATGGGTCCCGAATGCTGTGCCAAAAACTGATCTTCTGGAATAAGCGTAGAATCATCAAGCTTCTGCCGCTTTGGCGCAGGTTCTTCTGGAAGTGGTGGTGGAGGCATCCCCTGAGGCAATGGTGGTGGTGGCATCATCTGCATTGTAGGTGGAGGAACAGCAAGGGGGTTATAAGCTCGGGGAACTTGCATGACTGTAAACCGAGAACCGGGTGGGGGTGGTCTAACTGATTGATATTGGACAACTCGGGGTCTAGACAGAGGAGGAGCTGCAGGACCAGGAAGGTTTCTTGCATCATTGTTAAGGACATGATTTTCTGTGCGGCTAGTGCTTTCAGTGTGACCATCCCGGATGACCTGTTGTGGTTGCTCATCTTTCTTTCTTTCAATCTCAGCCTTGACTGCGTTAGAAACTTCTTCCTCTGTGGTACCGAAAATGTCAGGGCGGGTTCGTGCAAGGCCCAGAATGTTTCTTGAGATTTCGTCATCCTGAGCAAGCGTAGTCTCCCGAAGCTTAACAAACATCCTTTCTTTCTGCTCTTGATATTTTGGATCAATTAGAGAAATCCTCATGTGTTCAGACATCTCATTGATAGGGATAAGCTCCCCAGTGATTGGAGAAATGACATACTTTGTTGGGTCTCTTTGGGCAAGGATCCTGTCCTCAGGTCTCTTCCAATTGTTCACAATTCTCAGTGGTGGTTCTGGATCCTCTGTCATGAAGCCCTCCTCAACAAGCTGCATCTCTTCTTCATCCATTTCCATTTCCACCTGCTCACCAGGCTGAACAATATCTTCTTCCATATCAGTGACCTTGCTTCTCCTCATAACCTCGTCAAGGGCCATTGGAGGAGGTAAATCCTCGTCTTCATCATCGGCAAAGTTTATTGTTTCAATCACAGAAAAATCATACCAATCAATCATAGCCATTTGTATCCTTTCCTGCTCAATCTCATCTTCAGCCTTCTGCTTTGCCTGCTCTTGTGAACGTTCCCACTCCAGCCGACGCACACACCTTTCAAGCACAGTTTCCATGTCTGCAACACTTTTCTTAAGCTTCTCTGTCAAACCCTTGGGCGGCATCACCACCTTCGAATACGCATCTACAAGAAAAGAGAAAAACGTAGACATTCTAGGGGTACGAATCATCAGAAAATGGAACTGGGGGTTATTGATTTCCCTGTTTACCAATGCTGTCAAAAACGATTTCCCATTTCGAGCCACGGACTGGGCTGTGAGCATAATAATATCCAAATCTTCCCCAGTAATTCCTTGAGGAAGCCGAACAGTATACTCCTCAGCTTCGGGTGTTTCGAGCACTTTGAGCACTGGTTTAAACTGGGCAGAGGGATCTGCTGCAGGCTGCTGCAAAGAAGGTTGCTGTTGCTGTTGCTGTCCAGAAGACTGATTTTTAGCACAGAACTCAAGCAAGCGATGCTGATAATATGCGTGAAAAGGGCTTGAGGAAATCAAAAAGTTGAACTTTTGATTTCCAGTATTCTCAGCAACGACCCTTTTCTCAAATCCGGGTCCATTCTTTGCCACGAATTCGGCAGTTTTGTCGAGAACGATTCTGATTTCTAGGGGAGGATGAATGATCCCAATAGCCCTAGTATGCGTCGAAACTGAAGAAGAAGAAGAAGAAGAAGACAAGTTGGTTGTGGTTTTGCTAACCTCCTCACCCAATTGCTTCTCATCCTTCACTTGGGATGCTGGAATAGGACCAAGGTTTCCGTCATCAGGAGGAACCGCTAAGTGCAAAAAGGAACCCATCTGATCTGAGCTGAGCACCATTTACGAGAGAGAGAGAGAGAGAGATTGTGTTTGTGCCTTGGTTTTATAGAAGAGATGGACTTAGTCCTTATATTTATAGGTATGGGAAAGCCTTAACCTAATAGGATTGGACCTTCTTTTTTTTTTTTGTTGGATAAGGATTGCATGGACTTTACCTGTATGCCTTCAGTTTTGACTTGAGCGTCAAAACTAGTTTTTCTATTATTCTTTTTTTTATTTTCTTTGCACAGATTTTTTTTCCTTCCTCTTTTGATTGAAAGATACAGCACAATATTTTGCTAATCAGTAGAGGACGAAGAAGGTGGCTAATTGAAGTTCTTTTTTTCTGTTTTTTTCTTTAGGTAAAAGTTCCAATTCATTGCAATCCTTTAAAAGGGCAGAAAATATAATAAATAAAGTTAGGCAAAAACACCAGCCAGAAAACCAACATGAAACAAACACGAACAAATCTAGCTAAAACCATTACAGACTATATAGTATAGCACGAAGATCATGTTCCCAAGAAAAAAAAAAACTAAAACGGCAAAAGCCAACATAAAGGCATTTAGCCCATATAAAGGCATATAGCCCACAAAGAGGCATTACGCCCACATTCGGCATAAAGGCCACATTCGGCATAAAGGCCACATTTGACATAAGGCCCAAATTAAACATAAAATACATAAAATAAAAGAAAAATACCTAGCGGCCACAACCAAAGAGAAACTCCAAGCCGCCATCTGCAAAGAGAAACTCCACAACTATAGATGGACAAACCACCAATCACCACCATGAAGAACCAAACACTCGTAGGTCAGCAAACCAAGCCAAATATCCCTCAAAACATAGCCCACCCAAGATTCGCCAACAGAACCAGAATTAACCCAACCAATACATCTAAAGGACAGCAGCCATAAAAAAAAGAATGAGAAAACCCATTCCACAACTAAGAGAAAAAGAACCAATAAACTGGAAGGAGGTGGTGCAAGTACTCAAGCTAGAGCTCTACACACCTTCCAATAAATACGCGCCAAAACGCATTTGAAATGTGCATCTACATCCCAAGGATGAGGCCATATCAAAGGGGAGGGAAGGAATCCAGATGAGCCATAGATTTTGGGTCGGTATGGAGCAAGACCCGCAAGGTAAAGAGGGTGGTGATAGGGGAAATCATGCCCATGGTCTTCATCCCACCAGATTGGAAAATAAAGGGAGAAGAAGAAAAGCGTAATTCAAGGAGGAAGAATGAGGAAGAGGAGGGGGAGGGAGGAGGGGCAGACCACCTCCCCCCAAGATGCGACACTGAAGAGGTGGGGGAGTTTTTTTTTCTCTACTAGGTTTGGAGAGAGAGAGAGAGAGAGAGAGAGAGAGTAAAATGATAGTAGCTAATTGAAGTTCAAACTCAAAGGAATCATATAAACTTGGAAGATTACTATTATACTCATAAATTGGCCCAAATTATAATACAAAAAACCTATATGAAATGGACTTCATAAACACACCCAAGACCCATTTACAAAATAACAAAAAGGCTTCTAATTTCTTATAAATTACAAAACAGCCATTGATTTCTTAAAACAAACCCAACCCCAAAACCTCATATAAAAAAATCCAAAATACTCAATAGGATATCAAAGTAATTTAATAATCAAAATTAAATTCAATGGGGCTAGTTGTCATTTTTTGGATTTTTTTATAGAAATTAAATGGCATAGAGTTTATTTATATCACTAGTGCTAAGAATGAGTATATAACTAAATATCTCTATAAACTTCCATTGGCATCGCTCTTTCTTCCCAAAAGGCAAAGGAAAAAACTATGTGCATTGGAAGAAAAAAAGAAAACTAATTTTACTTGATTTGTTGGGAATTGAAATTTTTTGCAAACATGGGAGATTTGCCATTACATCACAAAGTTCAACGTCAATTTAGAAATTTTTTTTATAACTCAAAGCTTGATGATGTGGCATCTCTTAATCAATTAGATTATTAGAAAGGCTTTAATATAGCGAAATGTGGGTAAATACACAGGCTTAAAATCTGTATAGATACCTGAATAATTTGTCATAATTTTCAGTCACTTTCCCTTTTTTATATTTCCCCATAGTTGCCATAAGAGTTATTCTAATTTACAGAAAAGTTATACTTGAGAAATAATAAGTCCTAAGTTGTCCTTATAAACTGGCTTCTTTAAGCCCTAAGATGGTAAGAAGATGGGTAAAAAGTTGAAAGCAAAAAATAGAGTGCTGCTAATTTCAATTTTTCATAGACTAATAATAAAGGGAGCTTTCATTTTAAATAGTTTACTAATTGGAATATAGAAATACAATTTCACCTAATAAGCATAAGGTTGAAGACCAAAAAGTAGTACTTAATTTTACAATAATGTAATTTATAAAAATCAAAATTACACACAATGCCACTCCTTGACCCTCAAGGGAGGAAGCCTCATTCACAAACCACTACACCAAACTTATTTTTTGTGATATTTATTCAATTAAACAATTTTTATATAAACAATCAACGGTTATAAAAAAAATATATATATATCATTTCAACACCAATTCGCGCAACATTTGTATCAAATCCATCATGCAAAAGAGTTATACATAAAAAACAATGTATATATCAATGATGTAAACAAAAACAAAAAATGCAAATAAAACATAGACTGCAACAAAAACAAAAACCAATTCTATAGAAATATAAACTGCAATGCATTGTGTTAATACTGATCAATCTACAATCTAAAAAGTAAAGCCATCATGAAAACAAGCAACTAAACTAAGTCTAAAAGGCATATCCATTGATGACACAATTGTCTAATTTTCATTAACTTCAAAAATCATACTGATATCCAATTATAAAACAATTTAGCCAATTGTAATTGAATGCAAAAATGCAATGCAATTTATGCAAAAATGCAATGCAGTTTGTGCAAAAATAAGCAGTTTTTTTTTCATAATGTAGGTGATTAAAGCATTATATTGAACTAAAGTACCCAAAATTTGCAGGCAAAATTGAACTACAAGAAACATGAGGTAGATATTTCATACCTCCCAAGGTGCTACGCTTTTCATGTAGGAAGGAAGACCAAAAACTTCATGACAAAACCTATGAAAAAACAACCTAAACAAATCAAATCAAAAAATATAAATATAAACTCTAGTGCAACACATAAAAAACAGCAGCCTAAAGAAATCAAAACAACTACTCAAATCAAAACGAAATATAATCAAAAACCAAAAAAATTAACAAAATTATAAACGGACAAGAGATTTATTATTGAAAAACAAACTATATTTCATCAAATCAGATATAATTATTAATGTTTATAAGATTCTACTTCCAATGCTAGGAAATGATAACATCATTTAGCGAATTGTAATTAAATGGAAACTGCAATGCAGCACCTATCTAAAAATTCATCAACTAGTAAGGGGAGACCTAAACCAATCAAAACAGCAACTAAAAACCAAAAAATTCATGCCAACGGCTAGTAAGAAACAGCCAAAACTAATAAAATCACATAATCAAATTAGAAACTGCAATGCAGCACCTAGTAAGCCACATTCCAAAATAACTAAAAACCAAAAACTACATGATCTCATCTAGTAAAAAGAGACCTAAACCAATCAAATTAGAAACCGAAAACCAAAAAATTCATGCCAACAACTAGTAAGAAACAACCAAAACCAATAAAATCATATAATCAAATTAGAAACTGCAATGCAGCACCTAGTAAGCCACATCCCAAAATAACTAAAAATTAAAAACTACATGACCACAGTTAGTAAAAAGAGACCTAAACTAATCAAATCAGCAACTGAAAATCAAAAAATTCATGCCATCAAATAGTAAGAAACAACCAAAACCAATAAAATCATAGAATCAAATTAGAAACTACAATGCAGCAAAAAGAGAGAGAGAGAGAGAGAGAGAGAGAGAGAGAGAGAGAGAGAGAGAGAGAGAGAGAGAGATTGGGGTTTAGGTTTATTTATTTTTTCTGACGAAATTTTAGCTGACTTTATTTATTTGTAATATGAACTTTTTTGTTTGTTATTCTTTTTAATTAATTTAAATGTGACAATTGTAGATTTAAATAATTTTTTTTTAAAAAAAAGATAAGTATATGTTGTGCGGTTGAATTTGTTTTTCTAAAAAAAGTACTAGTTTTATTATCATGTCCCTTTTTGTCGTTATACATAATAAAAGCACTTCTGATAAAAATTTACCAAACACTTTGATTACTCACATCACTTTTTCAAATGTCATTTACCAAATGCCTAACTGCTTTAGTTCACAGCTTATTATTCTTGCAACACAGCAGAATCAGTTTTTTTTTTTTTTTTTTATTGGTGCAAGAATTCTACAGTGATGGCCTTATCTAAGCCCTTAGATGAGGCCCTATCTTTTAACCGTTGGATCAAATTGGTTAGCTATTAGATCAAATTAGTTAGTTTCATCTAACGGTTAAGAGATAAAATCTCAACTAAGGGTCTTAGGTGTTTGTAGGCCTCAGGCCATTGTTTAACAATTTTCAATTAGGCTTTAGCCCCCTTTGTTAATTTTTTTTAAATTTTAAAAAGAACATAGATTATTAAACAAGTTTATAACATTCTAATTAAGCCCAAATCAGGATTTTGTGCGTAGTCTCTTGCATTTTTAAAAAAAAATTTAAAAAATTCAGTTTTACCATTTTTTTTTGTTTAAAAAAAAATTTATTCGAAAGGCCTTAAATTGCTGAAGTTGCTGGCGAATTGGTGGCTCAAGCATTTGAAGAGCTTGCTCGCTTCGATGCTGTTAGGGGTGCTCCACTATATTATTTAGCTGACTAGATTTATCGCTTGTATTAAAGATGACGAATTTTCAAGTGGGGATGTTTTGCATAAGCGGTATATGGATTGTTGTCTAATTTAATGAGTTCAGTCCGGGTATTTTTAAGTTCGCCAAATATTAAGCGAACATTTAAATAATCCAGTCCAGTGCGAGGCACCAAATGCATTCAAATACTTTTCAATTGAGATATTTTGTTGAGTTGTTAGTTAAGCAACAAAGTTTGGTGTTTGGTTTAGAACATTTCATTATCATTATAAATTTGGAATGACAATTGTTTTCTTAGGATGTACCCCTAAGATAATATGCGGGTGAAGACCTTAGCAAGCAACTATGAGACCATGTTAGTTGAACTGGTTTGTGCATGAGTTATATTAAACTACTTTAAACCATTAATTCATCGATTGCTTAAGCTATATACCCCTACGAGGTCAATCATTGCAAACCTGTGTAAGCTACCTCGAAGACTTGTATGCCCAAAATGACCTTTTTTTAGGGTCAAAGTTCGGAAGGGGGAGGGAGAGGCGTTATTGCGGTTCAAACCTAAACCATTGATCTGCAAGCAAATGCTCTCAACTCTGAGCTATGGACCTGTTGGTCCCAAAATCACATGTTTACATCTTTTTGTTGTTATTGAAACAATTAAACAGTATTGCCATATATGCCAATAATTCAGCTCAACAATAAGAACCGAAAAAGAAAATGTGCAAAGGGATGCAACTGCTTCAGAAAAGCAACCTACAACGTCAGAAAATTTATTTGCGGTATGCGTATCGAAATAAGGAGACAGCAGCAACCCAAGGGCACAAGGCTCAAGCTTTCCCCTATTCTAGTTGCCTTCGTAAAGAATCCATGACAGCCAAAGTCTCTCCATATGTTGGAGGAGGAGTTGTGTACTTTTTGCATTTTTGTACTTTAAGACGAGTTGTTGCCCGATGGTATTCAAACAGACAAAAATTCGGTTTAGCCTCTGCCTACTATGATTCACTGAGCTTTTTGTAGCAAACAGAAAGGAAAAAAATAAATTCGGTATAGTTGAGATATTCCATTTTGTGGATTAACATTTGAAAACGCCAAGTAGTAATTCTTACACACATCTACGTGAGGAGTTCTGAAATTACTATACCAGTAATGAAGGAAGTTGAGGTTCCACCCCAAAACCAATTGGCAATGGGGGGAGTAGCCCAACTCCTTATAAGCCCTTGTTAGGTTTTACAACTTTCCAATGTGGGACTTTTTACCTTCACATTCTCACAAGTAATACACTCCAAATTCTAAACACCGGATATACAAACTCGTTCTTTCTTCCTTTTTTTCGCTATCTATGAACTCATTGTACTCTCTTGTTTCACAGTAAGAAAATGAAATCCAACATAGAAGTCAATAATAGAGGAATTCATTTGATTAAGGTACAGAACAGGTGAAGGTAAGGTATGTACCTAAGGTGTCCCACAGAAAGAGAACAGCAAGACAATTTTAACCCAAGACTTTCGGCCGCCAACCCGCAATGACGTCTTCTTTCAGGGCACTAGTTTTGACGAATGAATCCAGTGAGAATATACTCTGCATATCAGAAATTCATCAGTATTAGGACCATAGAACACTATCTAGTAAAAAGGGGTAGTAGTCCTTGCACGAACATGTTTACATAAAACTGCTTCTGCATTGTTAGTGCCATCCAATTTTGTATCCTATAGATTTACTTTTCAATCAACAATACGATCTCTTGTTCATTACAAGGGGAAGCTTGTTAGCTCCATATCACATACCTTCATGTAAGACTTCACATATGGAAGGGAATCTGGAACTGACCAATCTTTAAAATGCCCCAAAGCAATCTCTAGATGATACAACTTGGGTCCAAGTGAAAAATCTACAGCAGAAACCTCCTTCCCATTGATGAAAGGACCCTGATATAAATAAAAAGATAAACGTCAAAATATCCATTTAATTTGGTTTTTTTTAAACATGCCTGTACAAGAAGACATCAAACTTCACAAATTATGTATACAACAAGGGACCATTACATTACACAGAAAGACCACATCATAAATTTGCTTTCTTATTTTGGTAAATGAGAATTTATTAACTGCATCCCAAATTGTCCCTCACATCATGAATTTGTTTTTAATCACAAGTTTTAGCCATTAATGGTTGAATCCAATATGGATGAAGTAGGAAAATAATTCTAAGATGCCAACTGATGGAGGACAGAGAGAGAATCTGAAAGAAAATAAGAAAAAAAAAACAAAAAAACAGAGGAAGTAGAAGCCTCACATTTTCTTTGAGATAATCATTGAAAGAGATAAGTTCATTTAGCAATGCTTGTTCTGTTCCATCTTTGGGGTCTTTGCTCTTAAGGAACCCAATAAATGTGGAGAAGATCTTAGACCCACTGCGAAGAACAACCAAAATTGCTTCTCATAGCGCTTTGAAAAGTATTCTGAGCTAATGATATTATGGCAAGCCAAAAAAGTCGAAACTAGAATAAAGAAAAAGTCGAAACTAGAATAAAGAAATAAATAATTAAAAGTATTGAGTAACAAACAAACAAACTGGAGGCCAACTTAACATGAGATATTTCACTAAACAGCAACAACACATCAGGTATATAAATTTGGTGACTGCAACGTTACAGCACGGTATTAATTATGATGGCAATTCTTATTGACTGCATATAGTAACGTATTCAGCATAAGCAACATTAAAGTCCAGAAAAGACTACCATGGATGCTCAGATATTTAATACTTCAGCTTCCAGTTCATATTAGCAAAATCATTATCAGACTGCCTCTATTGAAGGAATACATACGGCTTCCATTGACCAAAAGCACGCCCGGAATTTCGGACCAAACTCTTACTCGAAGATCAAGAATAGATGCAGAAAGAAACACACCATCAAAAGACAAGATTTTACGTGATTCATCCCAAATTGGGTTACGTCTCTGGACGATCACGATGATCCACAAATGTTGAAAGGATAAGATTACAAACCCAAAGAATTTAATAGGTTCTTCCAACCACATTAACTAATCTCCCACTCTTCTCAACGTTACTTGACTGAGAATCTCAATCACAATCAAAGGATCACAATTGCTCAATCTTGCTAGGTTTTTCTCTCAATTAGTTTATCTAAACCTTACAAGAGATAAAACAAGCATCCCGACAACCTAAGAAGGACAAAGCTCTGCAAGACCTATTAAAGGCTCACTAAAACCCTAAAACTGATTAGGAAACGTCATAAAGTCATAACACAACTAAAAGAATGAGATAGGTACCAAACAGGACTCAAAAATGCATCAAAACTAAAACAGGAAAGCTAAAACCACATGGCATGCTCCAGCTTCCCTCAAGACTTCCCTTGGAACATCGAGCTTCGACAATTTACCCTCTGGACACTGAAGCGCCAATTATCAAGCTTGTAATTTTGGAGCCCTTCCCCAATAATTTCGAGCCACAGCCTCAACAATTATCTTCTGCCTAACTTATTTAATGCCACAATCAAAGTGGGAACTTCTTACTCAAGCTCTCAAAACTCAAGGATGAATTTTGTCCCCTCCAATTAGGGGAAAATGATGAAGACAACAAGAAGCTCAAGAAAAAGCAAACTCAAAGACCAAAATATCTTAAATTTTAGTTTAATTTTTATGTTGGACCTGATTTCCTATCGCTCAACATACATATCTAAGTTAGTTACTGTAAGAATATAAAATAAATGTCAGACCCTACCAGCTTAAACTTTTGGGAATACTGGTAATCAACAAACATTTTCAAAGTAAGAGTTGGTGATCCTAAGTTAGAATCCCAGAAATTGTAACCTTCCAAGTTAAGTTCAAGTCCACGTTTTGGACACTAATAATGGAGAGAGACCCATCTGAGAGGGAATGTTAGAATTTAAAATAAACATCAGCTGCATTCAAACAGCTTAAACTTTTGCTATAGTGATAGACCAACAAACTCAATCGTTACATTCTTGCCTTTAGGTCGATTTTAGTTTGTGAGTTTAAAAAGGTAGGGGTATTCATTTGTAACATGTTTTTTAGGAATTTCATTCTCACCAAAATACAAATAAATAAAAATCCTTTTCTTGCTTTAGTTGGATAGTTCCTACAGACTTTTTCATAGGTTCTCCTGCTTACATACTCCTCGTGCAGTTGGGTAGACAACACATTTGGATATTTTTGATATATTTACTTCTAAGTGAAAACAACTACCCGTGTTAGAGTTCAAAATGAAAACAAAAATCCATTATTACATTTTTTTGCCTTTTTCTTTCGCCATTAGGCTGTACTTCAAGCCATAACATATGTCCTAGCAATGAGTAAAACTATCAGAAATTCATAGTACTGGATATGTAACATACACTGAAGCCTTCTCAGGGGGGGCTGCCAAAGGTGGATCTGGATACTTTTCTTCCAAAGCTTGTGTGATAACATCTGAATCTGCAACCCATTTCTCATTCAGATTTATCACAGGTACTTTACCTTCTGGATTAATCTTTAAGAACCTAAACACGGAAACAAAATAAAAGAAAGTCATAGAACTCAAAAGATGAAACAAAATAGAAGCAGATATTTGCACTTTAATCTTTGTGCGCTAGGGCATAGGTAAGTGACAATTTTTCAACAACACAGAATGAAATTTAATCCCAGATAAATTCAGAAAATCACCACTCTGGCTTGTTAGCCAAGTCCACCAACTTCAGGTCATAAGGGAGATTCTTTTCCTCTAGAGTCAGCAACACCCTTTGACAAAATGGACCTAGGAGAGACAATTAAACAATCAATCATTCGCACCCATGATTTAAATGCACCACTAAAAGTACAGTGACACATTAAACAATTTCCCACCTCAACAATTATAAACCACTATGCAACAATGAAAGCAATATGAGAATTTAAATCGACACAGATATCAGACGTTTCCTGCCATCTTATAAACTCTTCAATGCCTATCAGGATATCAGTTTTTCTTTGGTTAAATTTGATTCCATAACCTGAATCTCAAACTCATTATACCACTCAGTCTATGTATTAAAGCTCCAAGGTAAAGATAGCCTCTTTTCACATAATGTCCATAATTTCTATAACCACAAATTCCCAATCTTCACATTCATTTTTTCTTCCTCCAACACACAGATAAACACAACTTATTAAGTAAAAACGAACACAAGTAAAGAGAAAGAGGCTTTTCTCTACAAAAATGTTTCACAAAATTTTCAGTTTATATGAATTTGGCGCCTTATGTGCGCTGAAATTGCAATGCTACGAAATCTGCCACATGGGTACTCTACAAAAGGCTAAACCAAGAAAGACACCATTGAAATTTTTTCATTTTCCGGCAGTTTCTGGGAGACCAAACAGCACCAGACTTTTTTTTTTTCCTCTATCAAACAGAAACAGACTTACAGTCGCCGAGCTTGTTGGGAACAGTGACGGAGGCTTTGGCACAAACTTCGAAAGGGGCAGCCGCTGCCACAGTGAGGGTTCTTATGGCTCCGCGACGCCTGACGGAGTTGGGATTGGTTCTGAATACGACAGCGGTTGGAGGCGGTCGGAGGAGGTGGTGTTTGATGGTGGAGGAGAGCACTGTAGAGGCTGCTGGATGAATTCTGGCGGTCGTCGACATTGCTATATCTATATGTATCTAAAGCTTACCGTGGAGAAA
Source organism: Prunus dulcis (assembly GCF_902201215.1). Lineage (NCBI taxonomy): Eukaryota > Viridiplantae > Streptophyta > Magnoliopsida > Rosales > Rosaceae > Prunus > Prunus dulcis. The sequence goes on from NC_047652.1 coordinate 15,275,802, forward strand.
CGAATTTGTTGCCTTTTATTTTAGAAGTGAGGAAGAGTGCCAGTGGTTTAACGACACAGAGCTTTTCCGTACAGCCGAGTTTGTGCACCAGAAAATTCCCAAATAATTTTTTTTTTATTTATAAAAATTCTATAAAGGAGGATGAGGCTTCAGTAGAAGAAAAGAAAAAGGGAAGATGGTATTTTCCCCCTTTTTCTCTTATACGCATGGTATATTTCCCTTTACATGATTCTTGATATAAACATTTTTATTTTCGTGTAATTCACCCATCATTTAGTAATGTGATAACTACTTGCTTTTGGGAGGAGTTGTGCTACTCTTTTTTCTTGTCCGAAATTTCTTCTTTTCGAAATTTTTTTATAGCACGATTTTAACCAGGTCATTTGGGAGGAGTTGTGCTTTCTTTTTTCTTGTCCAAAATTTCTTCTTTTGGATTCTTTTTATAGCAAGATTTTAACCAGATCACTTTACAGCTCCTCCTGTTGATAATTGGTTGTACTATTTGTTTACCAGTTGCTAATGAAATTATTCCATGTGGAAAAAGAAAAGAAAAAAAACTACAATTCTTAACTTTTATTTAAAGCCTTTGGGAAAAGAAAAAAGTGTAAAACTAAATCAAAGGGCTAGAAGAATGTGTGAAACTAATTGTGAGTAGCACATTGTCAGTGTAAGGTATGTGCTACAAAACCTACCACCTATTGTTGCTCACTCATTTTGGAAGTAGCATTTTTTAGGTAAGATACTAAGATATATGTTTTGAAAGCCAATTCGAACAAAGGTATTTTGTGATTACCAAGGGTGTGTGCTTGGGGCATTTTTGATCTAACTTGAATGTTACTATTGGTGCATACGAAAGTATTAGCAGCCATTAAACCTATTGAGCTCCCTTGGCTTCATAGTTGGTATAATGTTAAAAGAAAAGATTCCTTCATTGTCCTCTAATCGCTTCGAGCGAGAGAGCGCAGGCCGCTTCCTCTTTATTGCCCTAGATATTGTCGTTAAAAAAAAATATTTCTAGATATTTAATATTTTAACAATTTTTTTATTATTCATCATGTAACAATTATAAATGTGATTTTCCATGTCATTCGTGTATTGATCCAAGCTTCCATCTATTTACTTTTTAGATACATCATTATACAAGTATCATACTTTAAAAGATTATTCAACTTAAAAATCATTTTATTCATCCAATCTTTAGTAATGAATGTGGACATCATCTTGTAATGTGCTAAATGTTCGCTGTTTAGGTCACTTTAAAGTGATCATGTTCCATGATGACCGAATGGTTAGACAATTTCTCACTGAAGGGGGTGTATTCAATTGAGATTTAAAAAGATTTTAAAGAAATATAAAAGTCCAAATGTATTCAATCACAATTAATGAAGACCTAAAAATACACGGTTTGGATTGTTAGCGAACATATGTTTGGGTCAACAAAACAAGCCCAAAAGAGATCAAATATAAAGCTCGTGACAGCCCAAAAAATGGGACTTGGGCCTTCTTAGCCAATATTTTTTTTCTGGGAACATGGTCAACCCAACAATCTGGATCTTTCTTTTACTAATTAAAAGACATGGTACTTTCTTTTACTAATAAAAATAGGGTGAAACCCAACAATCTGGAACTTTCTTTTCCTAATAAAAAGAGGATGTACTTTCTTTCTTCCAATTTTATTTGTGTATTAGTTAATTTACTCCCATATGCTTGGGTTTTAATAAGAAATATTATTTTATGCAATGCAGATTGCTTCAGTTGCCATAGAGGGTATGCCAGGCTTTATTGAGGGAAAGTTGTTTGTGTCTGAAAATGAGCCAGCCTGACCGTAAAGAGCGGGCTGTCATTTGTGGAAGAGGAAATGGATACTAGAAAAGTTTTAGTTGACCCTTATGGCCCAAAATTTTGGATTAGAGAAGGGCCCAAAATCAATTTTGCTCACTTTCCTTTGCATTTTTTTGGATACACGTGATAGTATAAACTCACACACGCACTACGAGCTTGAAACCACTAGTCTTTTTCCACTAGGTTAGACCCCGTTGACACCATTTGCATTTTTTTAATACCAACAATTAGGAATCAAAGGAATCGAACACGAATCTAGGTATATGAATCTATCCTCATAACAACTTAAGTTACAAATTTCTTGTTACAATCTTTTTGGCAGTTTAATTTGGATGTATCTGCCTCAGCTTAATAAATAAGTAATAGTTTTCCATTTTTAAAAAAAAGTCAGTTAATAGTAAGTTTCATGAGTTAACACTAGTATGGGAGTTCTACCAGTAGAAAGAAGTAAGGTATATTGGGTAGTTTGTAAAAATTCATTAATGTCCTGACTGTTCCAACCTGATTTTCTAAAAAGTAAAAACAAAAATCACCTCCACTCCTGCTTTCCCAAACTGTTGTCGTTGACAACGAATTTCTCAAATAATCGCGTTCTCCTCTTTTTACCAAACACGCTGACACGCGCAGCACTTTCAAAGAAAGTGATTTTTCTCTAAATAATCAATGTCAAACTAGTACTTAGTGCCCATTTGGCATTGCTTATTTGGGGTAATATGTGATTTTTTTAAATTTTGAGAAGTCCAGCTCGTTTGGTAAACTATGAGAAAATCACTTATTGTTAAATTGTTGTGAGAAAAAGTTATAAAGGAAAGCAGTTAATGAGGTGTTTTCTTTTTCTGATTATCCAGGAATCAGTTTTGAAGAGGCACTAGGTTTAATGATTGTGCGGAAATTAGTACCAATAACACTTTTAACAAAAAGTTTACCAAACGCCAAATTACTTTATCTCACAGCTGATTTCTCTAACAACAAATCTGACAGACAACGATTATTTCAACAGTACAACAACGTCAAACTGGCCTTTAGAGCTCGAAACCACTCTCCCTCTAACACTTTTTGTAAAAAATTAAAAATTAAAAATTTTAAAATTAAAAAGGAGTAAACGAGTAATTGACTAAGCAAGTATGGGGACCATGTGATTTGACCTTATTTTAATCCCATTACAAGCACAATTAAATATAAAATTTGAAACCAGGTCACTCGTCCTTTTTATAATCAAGCTTTAATGGGTCAGTTGTCCAATTATTTTCATGATCTCATCGATGGTGGCAATTTCTACATAATTGATCGTTATTTTAAGGTGACATTTCAAATTTCTAGGGACAAATTGTTGTAATCAACAGGAGCCTAGAAAAGGATGTGTGATTACTTAAATCTTAATCAATTTGTTGTATGTACTTGGTTCATATCGTGAATCGCCGGCGCGAATACTTAAAAAATAATAATCAAAAGTATGTACGCATAATTAAGTAAATCATTAACAAAACCATCAACATCTAAAACACCATCACGTATATTATTATCATAATAAATGTAGGTGTACGTATACGTGCATCAAGATTAATTAGAGATTGAATAAGATTTTGGTGTATAAAAAATTGTATGTCTACGTACGTAATGCGACAACATGGTACCCCTTCGATGAGATTGTAATTTGCTAGAAAGGAATCTTATTGGCTTCTATTTGGACGAGAAATTCTGTTTAACATTTCAAGGAATAAACGAAGTCCAAGTCCAGCGAATAGTACTTGCATTAGGGTGCAATGACAAAATTACAAAAACAAGAAATTGATAATGGTTCAATGAGGTTCAAACACATATTGGACTCGATGATTCTTAGACTCAAGTTCACTAGCTAGTTTGATTTTGGTGCATAACAATATTTTAAATAATATTACTATCACTCGTTTAAAAATACAAATAAAAATTGTTTACATAGTTATATAATATTGGAAATGTTTAGCTTATTATTTATGGACAATTTTAGCATTGCCTTTGAATTTTGGACCTTGCTCCACTTTGTCGTATGAATTTTCAATTTAGCTTTAAGCGCTTCTGAACTTTCAATTTGTGCCAATGTTCCCTAACCGTAAATTTTGGTACAACATTTCTTTAGTTTTCCTCACGTGTTAGACGCATGACTAACTTTATACGTCAATTGATGTCGTAACCAAGCATTTGTTTAAGTTTTCTCAACCCCGAACCCCTATTATCAAGTAGAGGAGTACATTATAAAATTGGGTGAGGGCCTCGAGTCAAACATGGAGAAGTTGAATCAAACCAAGCCCCTATTAAAAATGGCGAAAATGACCCTCAATTGAACTGAATAATTGGCATAACTAACGACATTAGGGACATTGACACAAAATGAATGTTTAAGAAGTCTCATAACCAAATTGGAAGTCTCAATGGTAAAGTGGAACACGACCTACAATTCAAGAGGCATTGCTAAATTTAACTCTTAGTGTGTGGATCATAGTGTTAGAAAATTTATTTATTCTACGAATTAATTTTAATTAAAATGGTGTTTGGTGGGTTGTAATTATTCACGAGTAAGGTTAAGAGATTCAAAATAATATGTTACAACTTTTGCCTTTCAAATTTGAAGAGATGCAATTGTTGTCTCTCAAGAAAGGGCACAATAGTCACTTCCACATCTATAAGTAGGCAAATTCTCATGTAGTCATAAATGGCTTATCCAATCTTGCAACCTCATCCACAATTGAGAGTGTTCAACACAATCATGGTTCATTAGGGCCCGGAGTGCTACAACTATAAGGACATAATCTGAATGTTTTAAGTGTACGTACAAAGCTTAGAGACCTTCTTATAAATATCTTAAATGTGGGAGAATATATTCAGGAGTTAACAAATTACTTAGTTGGTACAATCAGTACATTCGACACATGTATTGTGGTGACCTCAGCCTTTGCATTGGAATTTATGCATTTTCGCATTTAACGGTTTCTATTGATCGACTTAGTCAAGCAAATTATTTAGTTGGTACAAGTAGGGTGTCCTAACACATACGTTGTGGTGACCTCAGTTTTTTGCCTTGGAATTCGTGATTTTCGCATTTCACGGTTTCTGTTGGTCGACTTAATTAATTGCCCGTTTGGCATTGCTTATTTGGGATAATAAGTGATTTTTTTAAAATTTTAAGAAGTCCAACCCGTTTGGTAAACTGTGAGAAAATCACTTATTGTTAAAAATTGCTGCGAGAGAAAGTTATAAAGGAAAGCAGCTAATGAGGTGCTTTCATTTTCTGATTATTCAGGAATCAGTTTCGAAGAGGCGCTGGGTTTAATGATTATGCGGCAATCATTTTCTGATTATGCATAAAACCAATACCAACAACACTTTTAACAAAAATTTTACCAAACGCCAAACTGCTTTATCTCACAGCTGATTTCTCTCACAGCAAATCTGACAGTGATTATTTTCACAGCACAGCAATGCCAAACTGGCCCTAAGTGAGGCGGATTATCATCGATTATAACTCCATCTAGTTTTACTGTTCATATTTAACTTTTACCCTTTTATGTTCAAACCGCTTTCACATTCTTGTTTAATGAGTGGGTTTTCTTTACATGTTGAGAAATAGAGGTTAGTTTTATCCCAAAAACAAATTATGATTAACCACATTTCAATAATATGGTAAATTAATGTTTTAAAGAAACTAGCCTCTCTGCACGCACTCTGCGCCTGCGAGAAGTTTTTTTTTTTATATAAATTTTTTTTATTTTAGAATTAAAAAATATAATGGATAGTTGTGTTCCATAAAAATAGAATCTATTGACTGAATTTTCTTATAATTTTAATTTTTAAATATGAAAAAGTATGAATTTACCATATTATCATAATTTAATTAATAATTTCAATTCTTAATGTTTGAATCAACTAATGATATTTTCTGATATTTTAAATGTTTCACCATTCTCTGCCTTTTACTCTATATATATATAAATAAAAGAATAAAGAGGGCCAAAGCCCACAAATAAGAAACAAACACAAGTACAAAAATAGTAGACCTTTCTTTTTTCTTTCCAAGCAATGTGGTTTCCATCTCAATATGGGGCAGGCATTTTACCGGATTTAAAGATTATAAAAATAATAATTTAAAAGAAAAAAGAAAAAGAAAAAAGAGTGAAGTGGAAGATAAATATAGGGCCCAGAAATACATAGATAGATCATGGACTGCATAGGGCGAGACGTAGAGGTGTGGGGACAACCATGATAACAGAGAATCTTGTCAACGTGGCAGAATCACATGGCGAGGGGCCAATTTTTCAGTGAGAGGTGTCAGCCCCAGCTCCCACTGGCTTCGTTGTCACACCTTCCAAATTTAGAAAAATAAATAAAATTCCAAAAAATTAAAAACGTCAGCTTCAGATATTTTTCCTTTTAAAATTAAATAAAGGACGTTACACAAAACGCCGTTAAAGTTCCAACGTGCTGTTGCAGTGGGCGCCCTTTTCCGCGTATAAAAAAAATATTTCCAGTGGGCCCAACAATATATATTTAAGTGGGCCCCACGAAGAGTTGATGGTCCACAGAAACTGAAATTGACGCCTGGGGCCCCCACTCCCACCCTCATCGTGGGCCTACATGAATGCATGAACTGGGTGTTGTAGTTTCAAATGATAATACACTGTGCGAGCGTGCGGTGCACTTGCACTTACGTACCTCCACGTGGGTGCTCGCTGACACTAAGCTCGATCTGATTGGGGAGGTGTTATTCTTGATGTTGAGGTGCGTTGAAGTTAAAGTTGACCTCCGATCCCTCCCTCATGTGGGTTTGTGTCTGCTGGAAACTGTTCTTCTCACTCGAGCTAAGGCAGGTGCGGCGCACTCTCATGCATCTCGAAGTTCAAATACTACGTAAAAATTCATATATTATACACGTATTTTTTATATATTATTAAATAAAATATTTACACACTAAATTTTAAATAATTAATTATAATGACCAAATTTTTCAACGGGTATTTTACTAATTCATATAAGGCACATATGTATTTAATTCATATTTATAATATTTCGTATTTTACTAATTATGCTAGAAATAATTGATAAATATTTCGCGAGAAAAGCCAACTAGCCATAAAAAAAAAATAAAAAAAAAAACTTATAACGATTCCTCTTTATAAACAAATCATAGTCGCATATGCGTGTATAATTTATTTATTTTATATAATTTAAATAAATTAGTTTTCCACACAATGTCTATCAAGATCACAAAAATATTATAGCCCACCCGGTGGGAATTTTTGGTACTGCCTTGGTCCAGACTTTTCCCATAAATGAATGTGCCTAGGATTAGACAAACGCAATCAGCGGTTTTTGCCCACTAGTGGAGACAAGTGGTCCATAAATGGTTGAATCATCCAATGGGGTTCATACTTATCTGTTTTACCATTCTCTATTAGGATTTTATAGTGAACCAACCACATTATTCATTTTGCAAAGTTTAAGAAAAATTATCAAACAGATCCTCGTTATTGCATGGCAAAATTAAAAAGTCCTAGGAATATTTCCTGAAAATGAAGTACTAAAAGGAAATAGCCAACAAATGATAAATGTCATGCAACTGAAAGGAAAGGAGAAATAGACTCTGGGTGATTATGTGGAGTTCTTCTAGAAATGAAGTACTAGAAACTAGACCTGTAAACATGTCGAATTCGGATGGGATATACTTAAATTCAAATTTGAATTCATTTATAATTGGATTATTAGATTTGGATGATATTTGAACTATTGGATTGCACTTATCAATCCATATTCATTACGCATTGGATCATATTATTATCGGATTTTATTTTGTGATGTACAAAAAATCAAAATTTCATTAGTAGCCTCGTTCTTTTATTGTATTTATGTACCTTTTATATCAATTTTTGATATTTTATCATAAAATTAGTTTTAAGTGTATTCTTAGTGCAAATAAAACTCATTTACACATATAAAATATTAATATAAAGCATAGAAAAATTAAAATTATACTTCATACTAAGTCGGATTAGATTATTACTGGATCAGATCAACTATAATCCATATACGGTTCTATTTATAGTCGGATTATCATATTTGGATTGTAACGGATTATCGGAATGTGAAGCCCAATCCATATCCTATTAATTACACCGAATTTGAATCAAAATTCAATCCATTGACAGGTATACTGCAAATTAGTACATAAGAATATCTTAAAATGCAACTCTTAATTAAATAAGTATCAAATATAGATATCTACAACAAATCTTGAGTGTGTTTGTACCCAAATATGTATTTTCGGGTCTAAATTCCTCATATGTGAAATTATGGTGTGTAATGAGTTTGAGCCCGTATAAAAAAGAAAAAAAATTGAGCCCGTTTTCGTTCGGAGCGCAATATTTTGATTAGAAGTCATGCTATTTAAACCATAAACTGACATTCACTTACCAATCTATTAAGCTTTCTCAATTGCTAATAGTAGCACACTCACATCTAACACTGTTGTTTGCCCTATTGCTAGGACTATAACAATTTGGGGTAACATATTTTAGCACCCTAAGAAACAAATGCAAATATTAACAAATAACCAAAAAAAAAAAAAAAAAAACATCATCTATGTGCATGACAATGAAAAGAGCGTGCAGAGACGCGGTGATGAAGGGTGGTGAGATGCAGATGAGCGGGGGATGCAAACCTGCTATCCGAGCTGGACCTCGCATTTCATTCTGAGTCGGGAAATTGATGAAACGTACGGCAACCTGATTTTTCTGCCGTATGCCCTATTCTGCCCACTACCATCAGCATCTTTTTATTTATTTATTTATTTATTTGGAGTTTAATTTTAATTATTTTAATTATTTTAAAATTGAAAAATTAAAATTATTTACTTTTTTTATAAATTACATGGCTGTGCTGCTGCTACGGCTCTTTTACGCTTTTAAGTACTTGCCGGACCAAATTTTTACGTTCACCACACAAACCGCTATTAAAAAATAATAAAAAACTCAGAATCCCAAAAATAAAAATAAATAAAAAAATGGAAAAAAAAAATATCCCAATTATTATGGCCTCCAATGTTCCTTATCTCTTCCAAACTCAGCCCCTCCTGTTCCTTCATTGGACCTCCCACCCAACACCCGCCCCTACTCATCATCTCTCTCTCTCTCTCTCTTCTCTCTCTCATGAGAAAATAAATAATAAAGAGCCTCAAAAACCCATTTGACCAACATGTACAGACCCTAGTGGTTGTGGTTTGGTTTATATCTCTCAGTGCTTCTTCTTTCTCTGTTGCTTCCTCCTCACAACAATCAAACTAAAAAAAAAGATGAAGAGAGATCACCGCGATACCTGCACGGATCAAAATGGTTCCAAGGGCGAATACTCGTCGTCCTCATCCTCAGTGCTGAATGGCAAGGCCAAAATTTGGGAACAAGACCAAGATGGCTGCGGCGGCAGTGGCGGGGGCGGCGGCATGGATGAGTTGCTTGCCGTTTTGGGTTACAAGGTTCGGGCCTCAGACATGGCCGAGGTGGCGGAGAAGCTCGAGCAGCTGGAGATGGTCATGGGCTCTGCTCAGGAAGATGGGATTTCTCAGCTTTCTGATACAGTCCACTACAACCCATCTGATCTCTCCGGCTGGGTTCAGAGCATGCTCTCTGAGTTCAACACGGTTGACGGGTCAGCAATCGACGACCCGCTTTTTGTTGCAGCTGATTCTTCGTCAATCACCTCCATACATTTCTCCAATTCTCACCAGATTGAAAACCCGGCATCTCGGGTTTTCCATGACGATTCGGAATACGATCTCAGAGCAATTCCTGGCGTTGCAGCTTACCCACAAACCCATTTGGACTCGGAGGCAGAGAGCAGGAGAAAGCGATTGAAAACCTCAATTGGGTCAAATTCAATCGGGCCGAATTCCGGGGTTGGAGCCGACTCGGGTTCTGTATCCAACCCAGCTCGGCCTCTGGTTCTGGTTGACTCACAAGAAACAGGCGTTAGACTCGTCCATACACTCGTGGCTTGTGCTGAGGCTGTTCAGCAAGAGAACCTGAAGATCGCAGACGCGCTTGTGAAGCACGTGAGTCTACTCGCGGCCTCCCAAGCCGGCGCTATGAGAAAAGTCGCCACTTACTTTGCTGAAGCTCTAGCTCGTCGAATTTACCGAATTTACCCTCAGGACAGTCTGGATTCTTCATATTCAGATATTCTCCAGATGCACTTTTACGAGACCTGCCCCTATCTCAAGTTTGCTCACTTCACCGCAAACCAGGCCATTCTCGAAGCCTTTGCCACGGCAAGTAGAGTCCACGTCATCGATTTTGGGCTTAAGCAGGGGATGCAATGGCCAGCGCTCATGCAGGCCCTAGCATTGAGGCCCGGCGGGCCGCCCGCGTTTCGGCTTACAGGAATTGGCCCGCCGCAGCCCGACAACACGGATGCCTTGCAGCAGGTGGGATGGAAGCTGGCCCAATTGGCCGAAACTATTGGCGTAGAGTTTGAATTTCGGGGATTCGTCGCCAATAGTTTGGCGGATCTCGAACCCTCGATGCTCGAGATCCGCCCTCCAGATGTCGAGACAGTGGCGGTGAACTCGTGTTTTGAGCTCCACCCTCTCCTTGCTCGACCCGGGGCGGTTGAAAAGGTCTTGTCATCAATCAAGGCCATGAAGCCTAAGATTGTGACAATTGTGGAGCAGGAGGCAAACCATAATGGACCGATTTTCCTGGACCGGTTCAACGAGGCCTTGCATTATTACTCCAACTTGTTTGACTCGCTGGAGGGATCGTCCGGTCCGAGTCAAGATTTGGTCATGTCCGAGGTCTACTTGGGTAGACAGATATGCAACGTGGTAGCATGTGAAGGTCAGGACCGAGTCGAGCGACACGAGACTCTGACTCAGTGGCGAGGCCGGATGGACTCGGCCGGGTTCGACCTGGTTCACCTCGGGTCGAACGCGTTCAAGCAGGCCAGTATGTTGCTGGCTCTTTTCGCCGGCGGAGATGGGTACAGGGTGGAGGAGAACAATGGGTCTCTTATGCTTGGGTGGCACACGCGGCCCCTCATAGCCACCTCAGCATGGCAGCTGGCGAGTTCGACTGAGTCAACCCGGTGAGTTGAACCGAGTGACTCAGTGAGCTACAAAACTGACCTCTGAAGACCCTTGGGTGATTATCGATTGACTACCGGATGAAAATAGGGGTGTGTCGTATCTCGTATGGTGTGGGTACACATACCCACTGTGGGGGGTGGGGGGTGTGGCTAGTTTGTCAGTAGAAAGAGTGGTGGAGCTGCAGTAAAAAGTGAAACTGTAAAACTAATCCAATCCAATCCAGTCAAGTTTGTAATTGTAACTGTAAAATGGTGGGTTTTTATTTTTACCCTTCTGTGGCTCCTTGTCTCGGTCAGATTTTCACCTCATCTGTTTTTTAAACTTGGTTTAGTTTAATGTAATTTCTCTTTTGGTCTAGATTTTTTACTTTTTTTAGTTTGTGTGTGAAGTTTTTTTGGGCCCCTTGCATAATTTCAAGGGAGGGATCAATGTGGATCGTTGAGAATGTATCTATCTTTCTTTGTTGAATAAAAATGATGAGCATTGATTCTGAATGAGAAAGAAAAAAGAAAAGAAAAAAGTCGCTATTGAGATATACTTCTCTCTCTAAATTTTGACACTGTGTGTGTGTTTGTGTGCCACTTCTTTCTTTCTCATCCTTCTCTTCGCCTGCAAAGACTGGACTTAGCCGATGATGATGAGTCTAAACATAGAGACGTGGCCTGCATATGCTATGTCGCCATCTGAAAGAAACTGTTGGTGACACAAGCATGACAAATATTTAAATCCATGTCCCTATTTATAACCCTAGTATAGTAGCTATCAATTCAAAATTGGGCTCAATGTTATCTTTTTCCCTGTTATCTGCATTTCCAGCCGATATATATATATACCGAGAGCTTCAATTCAAGATTTATTTACAGACGATATTCTTGTGATGCACTCGTATTTTAATGATCTGAATCATAAGTGGTAGTTTAGTTTGCATTGGTTATGCTGCAATTGGGATTATGAAAGTAATTTAACCAGGTTATTATTTGGTCTGAGATATTCATAATTTTCTCTGAAACTATTGTGTCATTGGTACATTTGAGATTCTGGAAATACAAAAACACAGAGAATATGTTAGTACATAAAAGATCAGATTGGCATATAAAAAATAAGCAGGTGTTCAACACTTCATGTGATTGAAAGTGCATGCGACAATTTCAGCTTGTACATTCTGGGGTCCATGTTTCTCTTTACTCTTCTCAGCCCAACATATATATATATATATGCGCACTGTGTAATGGCTCAGATCAGACAAACTGAGTTACGAAATCTTGATCTGAAGTAGGTATGCCTTCAATTTTCAATTTAGTTTTGAGCAGAAAAGATTAAGGGCTTGCAAAAAGTAATTTAGATCCAATAAAAACTTGTAAAGATTGCTTCCACTAGGTTTACAGAAACCAACAAGCAGCTGCTTGAATGTACTCAACCAACCTACGAATTCAATGCATCATCTATCTGTCTATAGCATACGGTCCTACTACCCTACGCATACTATATGCATTATTACCATATTGTGTGAACCCACCCTACCCCCATGTAGTTTAGATCTATGGCAAACAAGAATAGTAACTATACTAGACCTCATCATGAAGATTATCCCAAACTACTAGTTTGATGCCAACAAATTTTACTTTTTTAGATAAAAGAGGAGTCAAATTACATTAGCTCGAGGTTTTTTCAAATTTTGGTTTTGTTTTTCTGAGAGAATTGGATTAATGTTTGAAGAGTATTGAGATTTGATTTTGAGTCTCCAAATGTAGATTGGCATTTGAAAGCGAATCTATAGAAAAGTAGTTCTCTATGTTTCCGAACTTAAATGGGGTAATCAAGGTATGAGAATCGGATCAACTACTCCCCCTTAGTTGATTCTATTTTAGATTTAGAGAGTATTTGATTACAAATTTTAATGTGGAATCCACATAATTTTTTATTCCTTATGTGTTAGTAAACGCAGGAGAAGTCAGGAATTAAAATCATTCCAATTAATACTCATTCCTTATGTGTTTAGGGCATGTTTGGTATTCTATTTTAATCCAGGTTTTTAAATTTAAAAACATAATTTGAGTCCACAGCTCAAAAAATCTGTTTGGTAAGTCTAGTTTTGAAAACTCAAACTAAAAAAAATACCTAAATACTTGAAAACAGAACAAATTTGTTTTTTACGGCGGTAGGTAATTCCTAAGCTAAGACAATGTCAGTGTAATTAACTCGTGTAATTCAAGTAGGTAGGTAATTCCTAAGATGTCGTACTAAACTATGACCATCCCTAGAGATTACAGTATGCAGTGATTTTGTGGAGAGAGAGAGAGATATATATATATATATATATATATATATATATATATATATATATGGATAAACATTTGGATTTGCAATGACTAAAATGAGGTGTTTCAATGGACCACACAAAGGCATGATGAATAATAATCGTAGCAGGCAGGCACCACCTTTGTTCTAAGTTTGGACCACCTGCGCTGAGCTTCATTGGGTCTACAGGTAACATTAAAATTGGTAGACATCATTGTCTTTAGCTGAAAATAATCATGATGGAAAAGGCTGAACTTGGGTCATTTTTTTTGAAAAACTTTTACTTGCATATTCAGATTTAGGGTTCCTGGCTAAGCCTTGAAGTTATACGAGTTACTGTGGCGATTAGGGTAGGTATTTTTGTCAAAAATTCTTACTGCAAGGACAATAATGACGATTGCGTGCATGATGCATTTAGGTAAACAGGAATGGAATTTAAACATGAATGGTAGATAGATGGTGTAGATACAAAAAGACAAAAGAAGATGCAATAATTCTAGTAAGTTTTTATGGCGTTGTAAATTTCTAAGTATATTGGAGAAAATATGCTGTACTATCGCGTTTAATATAATGCAACTAACTTGCTTTTTATAGCAACTACCTTGCTATTTATAGCAACCAGCTTGCTATATATAGCAACTTTAACGAGTTGATGAGTTTTACTACTCTACCATATTATAAATTGGTATGAAGAATGTTTATGACATGTTTACCTATTTGGATTCGAGTCGAAACAATAAGTATTGAAAATGAATCATAATCAATCGTTCTCATTAAAGTCGAGCTGATTCTAATTAAACTGTTTATATTAAAGTCGCGTCGCGCGCTCATTTCAATTAAACTGTTTACTAATTATTACGAGAGTGAATGATAATTGACTGGTGCATGAATATATTGCATTGCATTGGTGATCAGTTTTCTTGACACGTCTCTTTTGGATAATTGTCTTGAATTTAATCTAGTAAGTATTCCGACGTTAGTAAGTACTGGTACATGATGGTTTTTCCTTAGTGGTACTTTATGGGTCCTGCATATAATTTGGATTATAAAGGCATGGGGACAAATACTTGAACATGATAGTTGGTTTAGGAAAACTACCCAAGTGATCGATTTGCCTTTTACTGCATGGTAAAATTAGTAATTATGGATGCTCAAAGATTTTTTGCCAAAAAGATAGGTGAGCTGGGGAGGCCAAAGCCTTGGTAGGCCTAGCGGTACGTAGTGGTTAGGTGGTGCATATGGATCCCAACTCGAAGTTCGAAACGTGATTTGAACTTGAAATCTATTTCGATATTATTTACTGCTAAGATACGATTTTCTAACAAGTCGACATCTCATCAAATTTTGGCAATGGGCAGTTAATTTTTAAACAGGTTTATAAAATTTTTATTTTTCTTTCTCCATTACAAGGAACTTGCCCATGCAATATTATACTAACATTTGTTGGGGTTTTCGGTGTTTTCAAAAAAAACCCTAAAATTTCAAAAATTACACAAACACCCATTGAGGTTTGAAATTGTTTTCACAAAACCATTTTCTATTGATTTTTCATCTAAAGATTGATGATTTTATATAAATAATTTCTCCAAATGACAAAGTTAGCCTTTAAGATTAGATTGCAAATACATTCATTGGAATTAATTTTGTCATTTGCATAAGTTTCTTTTATAAGATCATTATTTTTTGGACGAACACTTACTGATTTGGATGAACAATCAATGAAAAGGGGTTTTATGAAAACAATTTAAAACTTTAGGGAATATTCGTGTAATTTTTAAAACCTCAAGGAATGTTAGTTTAAATAACTCATCTGAAGTTTTATTACAAAATTCTTCTCATCTAGCAATATGATACAATGCAACTCATCAAACTCAAGAAAGCTACAATCTCAAAAACAAGATGCCTAATAAAAACAAGGTGTAATTTTGAAAAAAAGGAACTGCGTGTAAAAGTCAAGATGAACGAGTTTGGCAGCACTATGCTGCACATGGTAGACAAATAGGTACGGGAGAAAAACTTATTGTTGCAAGGACCATATAGTTCTTGAACTCATGCATCCCCTTTCTCTCATAAATTTTTTATTAGTTGTAGACATTATGAAGTAACTAAAAATGCCTTCAGCCGAAGTGAGAGGCCAACGGATCCTTAGTTCAGTAGTAAGAGTATTTCCCTGCTGATTAATCATCTCATATTCGAAGTCCAGTGACATCTTCCTTTTCTCCTTTCAACATAAAAAGAA
Organism: Prunus dulcis; assembly: GCF_902201215.1. Classification (NCBI taxonomy): domain Eukaryota; kingdom Viridiplantae; phylum Streptophyta; class Magnoliopsida; order Rosales; family Rosaceae; genus Prunus; species Prunus dulcis. The sequence continues at coordinate 15,291,287 of NC_047652.1, forward strand.
GAAAAGAGAAAAAGAAAAAAAACCGACAATTAGTTAATGATTCATGAGGGGGAGCTTTCCCATTGAGAAGCAAGAGGTCGGTATATGGTTTTTCTGGCTGTGGGGTACATGTCACATCCTCTCTTTTACTTCTTTTTGTAGTACAAGGCCGTGAAAAAAACGAGTTACACAGAGAAGAGAGTTTTCATAAGCATCGCCGTATTCCCATCAAAGAAAAAGAAAAATAGTGCCTCCAACGGCTTAAAATTATAATAGAGTTTCCATCAATAGTAATCGATTTTACTTCAAGAGTACGTATAGTGTTTAGGACAGTCGTTGGCGTGCATGTAGATATCTTCCGATCGTTGATATAAATGAGTCTCACAATGAGGTTCACATGAACTAAATCATTAAAAGTCACTTACACGCGTGTGTTGTTGCTATTAAGGTTTCCTTTTACATAATTACCAAAAAAAACACCACTCATAAAGAAGCCAAGCGAACATAAGATGGGTGGTGGTCTTGCTAAGCTTTGCATTGAGGGTATGGCACCAAGACGACGCTTGATTAGAATTATTAGTGTCAAATTAATTATAACAATACACTCTCTTTAAATTAAACTTCATCCAATAATCTTATTAATTCAACAGAAACACAAATGAATTGGGATCAAGAGTCAATTTCTCCAAGATAAGCCTAGCAGACAATTTCATTGTGCTGGGGGCCTTGAAATTGACTGGTGGTTCAATTGATTTTGACAACCTCATCACACATTCACTATGTTTGCTTCTTTTGACAAACACAAGGGCCCTTCAAAGCTTCTTTACAGCTCCCATTTTTTCAAGTGCAAAGTCTTCTCAATAACTACTCCTAAAGTCTCTTTTTTCATGAGTGTAAAATGCTTTCTCCACTTTCTACACAATTAAATAATTAATTAACTATTTATTTATCTAAAGATGTGATTAAAGAATAGGATTTGCTTTATCACTCCATTTGTCAAGCTTCAATCTCCCTCAGTGTTGGAAAATTAAAGGTATTGCAATCACTATAATTGACCCCTTGTCACTAACACGATCTACCAGCTAGATTTATCAATTTCTCAGCGTGCCGTCCACGTATCATATAAATAAAATAATATGTCAGAAGCCAAAGAAGAAAAAAAAATATTTCTATACTTAGCCTATGATTGGAAGGCCATCAACTTTATGATGTGAAATCTGCTAGATTGCAACTCTTGCATGCTCTAAGAGCTGAACCAATGTCTTAAATTATTAGTAGGATAATTAATTCTATCTTGTTTCATTAGGATGAGTTATTAAACAGAAAATACAGTGTGAGTGAGTGTGACTATGTGACCCTTCCATTTTATTTAATTTTTTTTATACCAAATGCTGCATTGTGAAAGTGGAGTCCATGCCACCAGAGGCCAGAGCGGTCTCTATTGAAAGTTCAAAGAACCTAAATTTAATGATTTCTTTTGGTTATTTTCAAAAAAAAAGAAAATTCTGAGAAAAGCGAACTTTATTCAATTTCACTATGATTCTGCATTTGGTATATTGGTATTTTTGTACATCAAAGTGTTGCAACATATATTCTTTTCTTTTTTTAATACAAGCTGTATTGAGGGAGATGAGTTTTCTCACACATACTGTGAAGGTACAATGAAAGTTCGAATATGAGATTATTGATCTACAAATAAAACCGTTTTTAACTGGGGCAGACACCGCTGTCTCAACATACATTATGTTTAACAGTGTGTTTGGATGAGTGAAATAATTTTGGATATTGACAAAAGTCAGAATTTCTAAATTGACACGAACAAATTCCAGTGTTTGGATTTAAAAAAAAAACATAGAAATTTAGAAATTCTGTGTGGAAAAAAAAACATGGAATTTAGAGGTCATAAATCCCAACTTTAAATTCTATATAAAGTCGTCATTTCTCAAATTCCAAGAAAGATTGAGTTTTTAAAAAAGATAACTTTATAAATTAAGGTTAAATTTCGTATTTTAAATCCATCACCCAAACAAATTTTTTTTCAAATTCTAGAACATTAATTTCTGTCATTAATTTCATCATTTATAAATTCCTTTATATTATTAAATTTCCTTATCCAAAATGTTTTGTTTTCAGTAATTATAAACTGTCAAGTAAATGGGAATGCAAAGCCCAAAGAATACACCATGGGCCAACAGAGCCCCGCAACAAACAAGAACTAAAACAATCAAAAGCCCAAATGAATTGCAAATAAATGTCAAAACCATCATTTCAAGTGCATGATTTACCTTCGACTGCTTGACACCTGGTGGGAAATATTTTGGTGTAACACCATGACAACACGCATGTCTCATCTTGACGAGAAAACCTTCCATCTGTTCAAAATTGTTCTTGTCTCTGTTCAATCCCTCTCCTTCCTCTCTTCTATCCGTAGAATTTTTTTATATTTTATTTTTTTAACGAAGTGATTTATTTTATTGCTCCTACAATTAACGAAGTTTTCTTTTGGCAAAATAGTGGAACAAAAAGGAAACTGAATTATTTCCTTGTACAAAAGCGTAACTTCGGCCAAATAACATAACAAAAAGAAAAGGAGAACACTACGTCACATCTACATAAATGTAATTTTGCCAAACTAAAGATTACACATGTTCAAATAAGATGTCCAAACAAAAATTAGAAAACTGATACAAAGCATAGCACATCCTTCAGACGTTCATATTATGAATAAAGTACAATCTCTCCGTACCTGTTGTCATAACCTTGAGATAGATTTCAAACCCATAAAAAGACATCCACCAGCCCTTATGTCTTACTGCCGATGCAATTGGTTCAAACTATTGAAATACACATTCTGCATCACAACTGAATTCATGAATCAATATGGAAATTAACACAATTTTATATCATGAGTCAAACCCGAGTTAAATTAGTTGATTGTCCAAATGTGAAATTTGCATTCAAAGTTGTAGATGAATCCTAATGCATTATAAAATAATCTCAAGTTCGAAATATCTGATTTCTTTATCCCATGAGTATATATTAAATTCATATACCTGACCCAAGTAAGGCATTTGATTACTTCCTTGAAGCATGGTTATAAATTGAAAATTCGGATGTCCAAAAGTATGGCTTAGAATATCCTAAAAATACATATAACATTAGGATATAAATATTAAAATTAACCATCAAAATAATGAAGTGTAAGAATAAGTACACCAAAGTGATGAAATGATGGATTATAATGAGTTGAATGAGGCAGAACACTGTTGGTTTCTTGCTCAGATTGGTCGACCAAAAAAAATTATTAGCACATGAAATTAAATACTAGAAAAAATAGTTGAAACCTAATTAATATCAATCTAGTTAAAAACAACTTAAAGAAAATAATAATTACTGGCAGCCATGGTGGTAGGACTTTAAGTTTGAGAGGAATTTCCAACTCTTGTGTCTTTCTTTTCTTCTCCAATTGACTTTTTATCCTAGCATTTGTTATGCCTTTAGCCCTTATGGTGGGGGGATTCAAAATTGGTGGCTTAGCAATGAGCACATCATGAAGAGTTTGGTCACCAATGCTATTCAAATTTTCCTTTGGTCTAGTAATTTCCATATCGCTTTCAAGTAACATCATAACCTCTGCTAACTTTTGTTTGACAAGCCTTGTTCATGAATAAGATAATGATGCTATACTAACAACATTATTTGCTTCATGCATCAACTCACTCAAGCGCAATGATTGGGCAGATCTTGCCTTCTTATTATAAGATTCACATAAGTCACTATTCACCACAATTCACCACAATTCCTTTCTTGGTCCCTTTAGTCCATCTCTTCAATATGTATTGGCTTGGTATACTTGTGATATTTTTGAAATCTAACACTTTCAAGGCATGACGACATAGCAATCCCTAGGTTTCAAATAACTTAGACGGGCAAGAAATATTGAAAGTTATGGAGTCAAAATGGATTTTGTAAACCCTTTCATGACCTTCTTCAATTGCTTCAAAAACATATTTGGCACCAACATTGCAAACTTCATCCAGCCTAACTACAAAATAACCCAACAACTCCTTTTCAAAGAATGAAAAGATCTTAATGGTATACTCACTAGCTGATTGCTTAAAAATACCACTTTTTGCTTTAAGATGAGGCATTCCATTTTTACAACAGAAATCCTCTTCCAACTCTGCCAATCTCATATATGCTGTTTTTTGCTCATAGTGTTGCACAAAACTAGTGAGACTCATTGTTTTTGTAGAAATCTGATGAAAGATATTGTTTGTGCTCTCAACCCTTTGGATAAATCTAATATTAGCTGAGAAATAATCTAAGTTGAAAGCAGAACACCATTTCCTTCTAAGTGAATACAACTTTTGTAGCCACGAATGATTCTCAAGCTTGAAGGTTTTAATCATGTGATCCCATGTGTCTTCAAATTCTGATTCACTCAAACAACCATAAAAGCACTTGTTGAAATATTTGCTAAACTTTGGGTTAGTATAAAGACCAGCGAGAGGTTGTGTAGCATCTTTAGCAACATGCCAAGTACATAATCGATGGCGTGTTTGTGGAAATACAATCCCAATTGCATTTTCCATCACTTTATCCTCATCCGTGAAAATGGTTATCGGGTGTTTGTTTCCAATTGACTCCAAAAAAGTTTCAAACAACCAAACAAATGATTTTGTGCTTTCATCCAATAAAAAAGCACAACCAAGTAAAACCTTTTTCCAGTGATGATTAACTCCCACAAATGGAGCACATATTAGGTTGTATTTGTGTAACACCCCGACTCCAAATTTAATTCCATATTTAATTTATTTAAGTGAAATTACGAATTTACCCTTGGGGTAATGGTAATTTGGTCATTTTCTTATCGGAAGAATTTTGGGACAACGAGTAGTATGGTTACGTAGGTTGTATTGAGACAAGTCCATAGACACGTGGTAGGCTTGAATCGGAGTTGTAACGAAGAAACGGTGACCAAAAGTAGTTCAGTGGCAAACTTGTAAATATTTCGAAAAGAGTTGAGTAAAAATCTGATTTTTCTTCTCTCTCTCTCTCTCTCTCCCCCCCAAGCTCTTCTCCCTCTGCATGACTTTCCCCTCCCCTGTTATTGTTCATCCGACACAGAACAACCCACGCCACCGCCACTTCTGGCCACCCCGATTGACGAGACCGATCCCAAACGAATCGGGCCACTCTCCTCTTCCACTTCCGACCGATCTCCACCCCGGGAACCGTTGCAAACCACCGGAATAAGCCTAAGAACATGCCGATTTTTGACAGAGATTTCGCCACCGTCGTCCTCCATCCTCCGGCAGCCATTTTTGGTGATCAAGGTATGAAATCTCATCTACTCTTCGAGCTCTAGCTGTCTATGGGATAGGATTGGATTGATTTTGCATCCAGGAAATCAATTTTGAAACCTAGGTTTTGGGTGGATTTCAAAGTGAAATTCCAGCTGGGTGCCGTCCAAATTGGACCTCCTTGTAGTTGAATAAAGTGATACTCGCCTCGAGTAGTAGCTAAGGTAGAAAGGTTGGATCATGGTGTGGAGTTTTTCCGTCGCCGGAAATTACTCTACACACTCACGCGCTGTCGACTCATGTGGCGGCACGTGGGCAAGGATTTCAATTCGGATGTCGTTTGACTATCAAATGGATATCTCATATTGTGTGTTATCCAGGTTCGTAAGGTTCTGACCGTTGGATTATTTCCAAATTAAAATATGTTACTCTAGACATTCATAGAATCGTGTAGGAATTCACGGATCGTGAATTGGAGCTCCGGATGTTCTTATTCAATAACTTAAAGTTTGGATTTTACGATAAACGTCCGATCGTGCGATCGTGAGCGATCCGACCGTCCGTTTCAGACCAAAATTGCAGGACGTGTATTCTAGACCCTGTGAAACCTTTAGGAACTTTCGGATTGTAAAACGGACGTTGTGGTTCCCGTGGGCCCGGTTGACCCGAATTGGGAAGTTTGACCGTTTGGTTGACCGAGTGTCTCCCGATGCTATTCCATTGTCCGAATTGGGTAGTTGGACGTTAGAACGTCTCATTCCTCGTACACTCACTAGAAACCCGAGAAACTAGGATTTTAATTCAAAGTTCTCGTTCGAAACGCTTTGTATTAATTTCGTATTCGTATTATGAAATAGGTACTCCGACCATGCATACGCAGCAGGTGGGACCCTCTCAGGGTCAAGCAGCATGGGACTACTTGTGAGTGGACTTTGTTTTCAAATTATAAGCATGGTTTTATTGATGGAGAAATTGTGCATAATGTTTTAATGTTATATGGAATATATTATATATTCGATTGTTGAAATTTGTGTTTTTATAAAGCATTTGTGATATATTTTGGGTTTTGGCATATTTGAGTATCTTGAGTATATATATATGAATTTTGAGAATTTCTATATATGTTTGGCTATGTGTGGGGTACTTGGGTTGTTGATGTGAGATGTTGGACAATTGTGAGTATAGAATGTCAGTTTGGAGTGCTATAAGCACTACCTTATGTACTTCCCCGGATTTGAAACTTGGATACGGAAACTTGAGATACTTAGAGATGTCGAAACCTGGGGCATCCTTGACGGGATGTTGTTGTAGACCCTTAATTGGGTATACTGTGCGCGTAGGACTGGTTTTCAGGCCTGCGAGTTTTGAGTATTCGGCTGTACGTGCTGGCTGAGAGTTAGTCCCCCAATTGGACTGGCTCATTCCCTAGCCACATGGTCAATTGAGGAATTATTTTATGTGGGCTTTTCCATGTGGACTAGTCAAACAATCCCCCGGTTGGATTGTTTTCCCAGTACAACTAGGTGATTATCATATGTGTATATAGATATATATAACTATTTCCTTCGTTCTTGTTTTTTGGTGAGGATACTTCCTTGCCGGTCGTGCCAATTGGTACGCTTTTGAGAGTTTAGTTTTGGGATTTATAAGATTTGGACGTTGGGTTTGTAAAGTTTTCTTTATGGATTTCGGACTGGACATCCGGTATTGATTTGATTTTGATATATGTATATACTTGATTATGATGGTTTTGGAATGCACTTGGATTTCTTGCATGGTTTTCTAAACGGTGAGGTTATATTATGTTGGTTTACACTGAACTAAACTTTATTTTTGTCCACTCACAACTTTCGGTTTTGCGCCCCCCAGCCAGTAGTTGACTAAGCTCCGCAGCAGAGCCGGATCATGTGCTTACGAACCTTGAGCCTTCGTAGGACTCTTTCTTCATTTAATTCCGTTTGAACTTCGTTCTTGTTGTAATTGAATTCCTTAGATATGCTCAGTTATCGCCCGTAGTAGGGTTTGAACTGTTTATTCGCTTTAAAAGCATGCTGCCAGTTGGGTTATTAAACTGTGATTTTTGAACAGGTTGAGTTTTGGGAAATGTTCAATTTACAGGGGAGACTCTGCCAAAATTTTCGGTAGAAAGTCTCATTCTTTAGTAAGTGGGCCCGGCATCGGGGTGATGTCGGAATTAAGACGGGATTCGTCCCGATTTTCCGAGGAAATCCAGGGCGGATCCTGTCAATTTGTTGGTCCGAAATGTAGTATCAAAGCAAAAGAACATCTCCAAAGCAATCATAGTCTAACTTTGATCTACCATCTCTCCAAAAAAAAAGTTCGTCATCCGAGTGCATTGATCCACTTGAACAATATAGAAAAAATTAGGATCCTCAGCTTGTTTATGCTTAAAATGATTGATCAAACTTTGTGCATCCCCTCCTTCAATCAATTCTTCCTTCTTCCTATGCAAATAATTTAGACAATCTTTCTTAGTAAACCCAACATTCTCAGCACCACCAACTTCTTTTGCCAAATACGAATACGACTTTGTTGGCCTTATACCTGCTTCAACCATAGAAGACATAACATTTGCGTGAGCCTTTTGTATCTTCCGACCAGATTTGAGAAATTGTCTTTCTTCAAGCTTAGCAAACTCATGATTATGATATGAATTTATATGACTTATCTTCCACACACCATCATCCACTGTGAATCGAATTAAAGCCCTACAACCTGTCCTTGTATCCAATTGATGAACTGTCTTCACTTCACAAAGGTTTGAACACAAATAGTCTCGTTCTCGGATATTGTTTTTTACATCTCTTCGAATATTTCCTTTACAAATGCTAAATCCTTTCTTTAATGCATAGGAGTTGCATAGATTATATGGTTCAACTTCATTACACACCCCCATTCCCACTCTTAATTCATCACCGTCAAATAAATTTTCTTCTTCATTTGTTTATGACTTTTCCTTTTGCCAATCAGATTCCATGATCCAAATCAACAACCTTTTGTGTTTCATATAACAAAATAACAAAATTCAAAAGGTATATATATACACACATAGCATGTAAATTAGCTTTTCACTTACAGGAAATCAAAATTCACGTGAAGAGTAAGCAATTTTTAAAATAATAGCAACAAGAAAATTACTGATCACATCTTTCCAGGTAATATAAAATTTCAAGAGTTATTTTAAAGATTAAGCAGAGAAAAAAACAAAGAATAACAGGGGAAAGAAAAATAAATATCCCAGACTGCAAAATCAGTAGTTAGTAATTTACCCACAAATAGAATATGGACAACAATAAAAACCAATAGATTACAGTAAAAAAAATTTAAACGAAAAAGAAAAATACAGAAATCGATACCTGTGGTGTATGTATGAAGGAGTCGCTGAAGAGAAAAAGACGACTTTGAAGAAGGGTTTTGCATAGGAGAGGAATTGGGCGGGAATGGGAGGGTATTGTGCAAAAAAGTAGGAAAAAAAAAAATTAATTGGGAAATTAAAGGGCTGGCACGGATGTTGATATTGGATGAAAGAGAAACTCTACGTTTTGGTTTATTTTATTGATTAAAATATGTTTTACAAATGTTTTAAAAAGATGGCAAGTGGTAGTATTCTATTGGCTTGGGATAATGAGTTGGAAAACTGACCTGCCATATTTGTGCCAGGAAAGTTTTTCTCAGACCGATTTCGGTTTATTATTTATTGATTGATGTCTAACTAGGGACGGATCTTAGAGCAACTCTACCCATTTGCCATTTGTCATGGCAATGTGAGGGTTAGGGCAGCTACTATTCAAGTGAATAGTGGCTGTCATTACAAAAAGCAATGTGTATTTCCACCCATTGCCATGGCAAATACTATTCATTTTTTTGTTTTATTCACAAATTTTTTTATGTAAACAATTAATTTGGATAATATTTTCGGTTAAGATTTTTGGGTTCGTACGTGTCAATATTTATTATAAAATTCATATCTCATAATCGGATAAAATATTCATATAAGATTTTTGGTTTCAAAATTCAGATAAATTTCAAAATTCAAAATTCAGATAAATTTCAAAATTCAGATAAGATTTTCACCCTCTAAAATCGCGTCAGATGTCATCTCTATATGCCTAAATTTTTCTATAAAACCAGAGGCTTAGCTCATGCCTCTCACACCAAATCTTCTTTATATTTTCATTTCTCAAATTTTAGAATTCATACTCCATTCTCAATGTCAGACATGAGCAGTGTCTTGAAGAGCCAAGAGCGAGAAACTAGAGAAAGAAGACGTAGACGAGCTGAAGGCAAAAGGGTGCAGAGAGAACTAGATCAACAAGTTGTCATAGCAGTGGCTTTTCTTGATGAAGAAAACCAAGGCCGCCGTCGTGGTTCACAAGTCGGCCGTGGCCCGAATGTGGACAGACATATGCATTCTCGGAGTAAAAATCTTATGGAAAATTATTTTATCCCAACTTCTTTGCACTTTGATGTTCATTTTCGAGGGTGATATAGAATGTAACCCCATTTGTTCAATAAAGTCATGCATGATATTTGCAATTATGATGAATACTTTGTTCAAAAGTGTGATGCTGCTGGGGTTTTGGGACTTCTTCTCGAGCAAAAGCTTACAGCTGTTATACGAATGCTGACGTATGGTTCATCTGCTGATTAGGTGGATGAGATTACCCGGATGGGGAAGTCCACTACTTTGGAGAGCTTGGTAAGATTTTGTGATGCAGTTGAAACTCTGTACACCAGAGACTACCTGTAGACCTAGGCCCAGGGACCTCCAACGGCTTCTACAATAAGCCGAAACTCGAGGATTTCCAGGAATGATTGGTAGCATCGACTGCATGCACTGGCAATGGAAGAATTGCCCAACTGCTTGGCAAGGAGATTATGGAAATAGGAAAGGACAAAAAAGTATCATCCTTGAAACCGTTGTTGGATTCGATACATGAGTTTGGCATGCCTTCTTCGGAGTTGCCGGATCTCAAAACGACTTGAACATGCTGGGTCAATCCTCGGTGTTCAACGATGTTTTGAGAGGTGAAGCCCCGAATATCACCTATGAAATCAACAATACCGTCTACCAGAATGGGTATTATCTAGCAGACGGCATCTACCCGAGGTGGACCACATTTGTCCATCGCTTTTGCCAAGGTATCTCTCCATTTCCCAAACTCTTTATTGGAAATTTTCAACCTACTATATAATGCCATTTCTGTACAGATCGAACCCGATCTTTCACAAAATTTGGTATGAATTTTTCTTCACATATGACAGAATTTCATCTCATTGCCCTACATAGGACAATGACTAATTTGGACCTAACACTCACACAACAAAACATCTTCCATGAATGCCCCTCCGGTTTCGATAGAAGAAGTCATAAGATGATAGAGAAAAATAAAACTTGAAAGTGAAAAAAAGGGAGACTTTGGAAAATGACAAAGGAGAGAGAAATTTTTTAAAAGAAGCTAAAATGGACAAAATTGCCCTTATTTATTTTTGAATTTCCTAAGGAATCCTTTACATTTGCATGTCTTTGGTTTGAAAGTTGAGAGCTTTTTCTGTCTTTTTTTAAAAAGCTTTGGCTTTTTCAAAAAGTGAAAGTTTTTGTGTGGCTAAAATCTAAATTTACTAAAAAAATATTGAGTAGAAAGTGAATAATAGTTGAAGAAGAAGAAAATGTATGAGGATTTTGGTGTTAAAAGTGAAGAGTATTGGTTGGTATTTATAGAAAAAAAAATTCATTAATTTTTGGGTATTTTTTTAAAAAAATTTCATTATTTTATTGCAAAAAAATTAGCTGCCGTTGGATTGGAGAGCCCAGAGGACGCCACGTGGTTGCTAGCCATTGGGGGAAACTGTAGCGCGCGTGCAAATTTTTTTACTATTGGCGCGTGCAACACAAGGGCCAATCGTAAAAAAAATTCAAACTCGAGGGCTGACGTCAGTCCAAAACGCAGGCTGAAGCTCGGACTCGCCTTACCTTCGGGCCAACCTAACCCCGTAGGACCCGCAGCCAGCCCAGGCCAGCCCTCACCTCACTGCTGGAATCGATTTTTGGGCCCCCCACCCCCCCACCCCAGCCCTTACCGCTGAAAAGGCTCTTAGAAGGGGCAACCTGGGCTACTTGTATGTTTCTAAGCCTAAACTAAAACATTAGCCCACCCAAGTTATGGCTATTCTACACTTTACACATCGTTCCCTTTCTTCCTTTTTTTTTTTTTTGTTTTTTTGTTTTTGTTTGTTCTGTTGCAATAGTCAAACATTTCCTTCAGTTTTATTTCTTTAAGCCCAAAATAAGAGTCCCACCCCACTTACGCATAAATAAACCCCTTCTTTTTGTTTTTGTCTTTGCTTTTGTTACAATAGCCAACCCTTACTGTACACAGAAAAAGAAGGCAGAAGTAGAATCCGGAGTAAAAATTCTCTTAGGACATGTTAACTAAAAGTAAAGGAATATCCATCTCACTTAGAAGGGAAACAAAAACGTCGACTTAATGGTAGATTTTTTTTGGTTTTAATAGTTTCTATTTATATATACTTCTCATTAGGGTATTTTGTTTTATTAATGAAATTCACTTATACCGTTGAGTTTTGTATCTTCTTAAAATATTGGGACGTAATGTAAATTTGGCCCACTTCGTTTTCAAATCCTAAATCCCTCCCTATGTCCAACAATCACAACTACTGCAACAAATAGACTAGCAACTCATGTATCATCTTGTACCATCATCAGATGTTTACCGTCCATCCAAATGCTGCTGTACGAGTGAGCAACACAAACATTCATATATTGGTTTCCCTTAGCTAGGTTTGAAAGCCATTGAACTACGCAACTTTTAAATCATAACCATAATGCTTCAATGTGGAAGCTTAATTCTTGATTGTTACAAACCAGTAACGAACTCGTTACTGGTTTGTAACAATCATAACCAATTAGGATGCTGGTAAAGTGCTTCAAGTCACACAGCTGCCACTTTTTCTTTTTCTTCTTACCAAAAAAAAAGTAGCTTTGTTGAAGCTGAGCCTCTATTTTGACAAAGTTATATTCGTATTCTCCCATGAATGAATGAATGTGATGAAAGTTCTTGGAACAACCTCCTCCACCGACCAAGTAATCCTCTGAAAAATTCATCAAGGCATCCCTTTCTTAAAGTAGGAGGACCAAGATGACGGCCGGAAATCAAAGGCAGGAACATATTTGAAAGGACTCTATTGAAATTAATTAAAGGTCAGGAATATATGCCAAAAAACAATGTGGCTCATATTTAATTAATTGATAAGGCATAAGTTTACACGGTTGGCAGCAGAGAATATAACATAAAACCTTTAATAATTTCAATCGCCTGAGAGACTTGATTGAAACATCAGATTGTGGTATGAGAAGATTCAGTAGCCTCAGTGAGATGATATCTTGAAAGGAAATGATTTGTTGAGCCATGCCTTCCAGCTACTAACTGATCCCTTTGGAGCTGTCATCTCTGGCTTTCTCTCTGTAACATTCTGCACTGCCCTCTGCTTCTTGCTCAGCACAAAGTTCCTTCCCCCATGAGATCCTATACTTTCCCATGGACTTAAGGCTACAAGTTATATATAGAATTAAAATGTAATTAACAGGCCTATTAATTAAGTGAAAATATGTTCACAGTTTGACATGTATGCGTAGCGACGTAGATTTTAACACATGAACACGAAAGAATGAATCGTTTTTTTATTGTACCGTCGGATCCTGCGTTAGCGCAGTAGAGAAGGAAATCCTTGACATCGGAACCAAGAAGTGGTAGGCGGCCTTCACGAGCGTAGGACTTGAGAGCAGTGTCGATGACCCCAGCAACAAGATCATCTTCATTCACCACAAACCTTATTGGCCCTGTGCTTCCAACAACATTCACTGTGATCAAAAACCTGTTTTTCTTCACACTGTGAACTTCATTATTGTTGATCTTCTTATGCTTCTGCTGTAACGTAGTTCTCTCTAAAACATTCCTCCTCTTCAGCATTCTTTCTTTCTGAAATTTTTTTTTTTTCGGTTGCTTTTTTTTCTTTTTTTCTTTTCCAAACGCCTAAGTGAAATCAACCCAAACAAGAGACACACAGCACAACACAAATGAACTTTCAGAGAGAGAGAGAGAGATAGAGAGAGATTAAGTGTTTAGGGGGTCAAGGCCAAGGCAGCGATGGTACCAAGCCTGTTTGCAGGAACCAAAGGTGGTGGAGGAAGAGGAGAAGGAGGAGGACAGCGCGCGAAGGGCACGCGCAGAAGTCCTCTGAGGAAGGAAACGAAGGAAGTGCATGAAGGAACAACAAATCTCTACCATTCAAGACTCAAAGGTATTTCACAAGAAGAGGGAAATAAATTTGTGAAAGAAGAATATCTTCAGCGGACATGGAAGGCTTCGTGTCAAGTATGACAACTTCAGTTTATGTTGTTATACAATGTAAAGAAAGGAAGCGAATCCACAGATTTCCACGCACTCCTTGGGAAAGAAATTGCGTGTCACCCTAATACAATGGCAAAGTGATATTATCTATTAATACATGTGTTATAATATGACCACGTTAAAAATTACATTTAAAATATAATAGTGACAATTATTCACACATATTCTTTTTAAAAAAATTATTCACACACGTGAATTTATTTGCAATCTTGAGTGTTTTTTTAATACAAGCGATGGTGGTAAATATATTGTTCGTCAACGAATATGTTATGAATTATTACCTTTATTATTTTCAAAGATACATTCATATAAACTTAATCGTCAAGGCTTATTTATATATTTAAATTTTTATAAATATCAATTTTTACTTTCCATTATTTCCTACTATTACCCTCATATGAAAATCCTTCTAATTGATTTACTAGAATTTCAGCTCTAGTGGTCATAAATTTTCAAAGGAAAATGAGTGTGAAAAACCAAACTTAGAAAGTATTTTTCCCGTTTTGCTCTGAGCCGAAGGTGACATAAATTGTCACACAAATAATAACAGAGCCAGACATCAGGGAGAAAATCGGACTAATGACAACATGGGAATTACGCTACAGCACAAGGCCGCCTAACATTGTTATTGGTCAGTCATATTGGATATACCAAACCCAGACCTGCACTTATTGAATTCTAGCCCAATTCTTTTCTCAAGCCCAAATTTATTTGCCCATTTTCAATTTTCAATTTTTTTGATGTCAAAGTTAGGAAGGGGAGGGGAGAAAATTCACACACGGGTATTGTGGGGGTTCGAAAACAACATCACTTATGAGCATACCAAATACCTGGGTCAAACCAACTAACGCCCCATTAGTAAGAATTTTTACATTCAATAATATTAAGTTAAGCTAGGATTAAAAATAAATAAAACACAAATGGACTTCTAGTTATTGAACATTGCATGTGTAACTAAAGAAAATGATCTATGCATGTGTCAAATTGTGATTTGTATGTAAAATGATGACTCATTGCATGTGTAACTATGTAAGGAGTCAAATATTTTCTTCGAGGGCGCCCTCCCTTAAGGAGTCAATGCCAAATGCTGGCTAGGCATGCATGAACTTTCACTAGCTCTTTATCTTGTTGAATGGATGAATATTGGGATACTTATTTTTGGACATATTTATTCATGAGTCGAAAAATGTTGAAAGGTTCATTATGGGCAACAGCCAACAATGAATGATGAAGTATGTAAGTGGGTTACACGTACAATGTTGCTTCTAGAATTTATTTTCTGGGTTTAATTCAAGAATTTATTTTTGACTTATTAATCATATTACATCTTGTGAAACAAGTCCAGAAAGACCACCAAGACATTGGTCAAGGTTCACACACTTTGACAACAATTTGAAGTGTGGAATACTCATGAACAATCTATGTGCAATCTGTGTGAGTTGTTCAATTCATGGATGTTAGATGCTCAGTCTAAGCTAATGAGGAGAGGCTTGATGATGACGTTACGTATGAGGGTAAAATATGTCTCATGCCCTTGGGCAAGCTTGAAAAGAAGAAAGTCTCATATTGAAATTAACTCTAAACTTTGTTGAAGAATATGAGTCCTACATGGAAAACTTGACTAAATAAAATACAAAATATAATGAATAGTTCTACTACTAATAACACCGAGGCATTTTGTGATAAAACTCCACACATATTGGGCTTTGTAAATGATAAAGTTAAAGACAATATCAGTGTTGTTAGTAATAGACCGTTGGCCCGTCTCTCTGAATTTAACAAACTTATAAAGTAATTATTATGGGCAATGGAAAATGTGACATGGAAAGCCCCATTCATATATCCTTTGGGAGAAGAAGATACAAAAAAGTGCGAGGATAACTTAATTGAGAAGAAGTCAAACCCGCACCAATAAGCATCTTCCAACAAATTAGGTATAGCACACCAGATTTTGTGTTCTTTCAAAAAGAAAACAAACAAAAAGGGAAGATCGAGAAAATTAAATAAAATATTCCTAGATTCCATTTTAATTAGTCTTTGTGGAAGGAGAAGCAAAAAAATATTCTATAGATTAAAAAGTAACGCTATAATATTTAAACTACCTAACTAACTAATATAATGCATGCAGATGCTTTTTCAACAATTCTAGAATGCATGACATTAATTTAAAACAACGTGCGAAGCAACTACCTCGAATCTCTTATCTAATTTGTCTTGTTGGCTACATGTTTTCTAGTGGGGTCCGCCAGTCCGGCCGTTGTTTTTTAAATATTAGTTTTGTGTTCGCAATTTTCTTTTTCTCATCTATTATTATTGAGTGAATAATACTATTTGTCAACTAACTTTGATTAATTATAAACTAATTAAAGGTTTTTTTTTGTTGAGATGACTAATAATTAAAGTTGTTATCCATACTTTTAAGGCCTTTTAAATTTGATTAATTTGACCCCCCCAATCAAATTACACGCATTGCATGTGACATGTATCATCTATTAGTATTATATTTAAAAATAAATTTGACAACTGAATATATACAAACAACAAATAAAATAAATTGAGATTGTGACTTAGAAAATTAATGGTGTGACAGTAATGTAAGTACTATCGAGTTTGTAAAAGAAAACACTTTGCATCCCAAATTAATTCATTCTCTCTTATTTTGGTCAGAAATTTATAAAAACTAAGACTTATGTGTGATTAAAAATTTAAGACCATTGCTCGTGACCTAAGATGGGACGTAGTTTAATGCTTGCAGCTAAAGCAACGGACAATTTCAATGTGGTTTTTATTTTATTTTATTTTATATATGTTGGTTTATCAAATTATAATTTTTTTTTTTTTAATGCAATGACTTTTGAGATCTTCATTGACTACTTATGCAATGACTTTTGAGTCTCATATGAATATATGAAATCAGCTCACTACACTTCTAAAAAGCTTTAAAAACTGTAATAATAATTCAAAGTTGAAAACGAAATTGTTTTTGTTCAGACAAAGAGAGGGAGACCTTTAGATACATCATAATATTGTAATTGAATAGCTTTAAATCGAATCAAATTGGGAGTATAATTATTTATTTAACGTCATTTAAAAAAAAAAAAAGGTGTTGATTTTTTCACTCCCCTTTCCATTATTATGGTGATGACCAGAACTTCAACACAATTAACAAGCAACTGTCAACAATTCTTTTTTTTCTTTTAATGTTGGTTCATCAACACCAACGGTCATAATTATTTATTTAACGTCATTTAAAAAAAAAAGATATTGATTTTTTCACTCCCTTTTCCATTATTATGGTGATGACCAGAACTTCAACACAATTAACAAGCAACTGTCAACAATTCTTTCTTTTCTTTTAATGTTGGTTCATCAACACCAACGGTCAATTTGAACAAAGACTTGTAGGGATAATTATTTGATAAACTATGGCTCTCTCTCTCTCTCTTTTTTTTTTTTTTTTTTTTTTTTGGGGTTAGATAATGTAAACAGTTCATTTTTTACCTCTTCCTTCAAAGATCGTTCTCGATACAAAGTCAGACAATTGAGTCATGTCATTACCACCACCATCATCTCAGTGTATTGGACACAAACAATCTTTTCTCATCATAATTAAAAAAGAATATAAAGTTGATCTTTCAAACCATATTTGTCTCTCTTTGTTTGTAATCTTCTCACGCCATCACATGCGGAGATGATATTTGTTTGTACAAATTTCTCACGTTATTTGGGGGTAGATTTTTCGCCTTTCAAGTTTTCTTTTCTCTCTTCTTCAATTTTTGTGAAATAATCATGAATAAATAGACCACATTCGGAGGTGTTGGCCAAAAATCTTCCGATGCATAAGTTAGTTCAATTGGATCTTTGATAAAAGATGTGGCAATAGCCAAAATGGATGGAGTTTTCTCTCACGGGGAGAGCCGGATAGACTTAGCCGTGTGTGGTGGCAGTTAGCTATGTGAGAGAGAGAGAGAGAGAGAGAGAGAGAGAGATGATTTTTGTAGGGTTATTGGAATTACCTTGAATGCGTATTTGTGTATTTATAGCCTCATTGTGTGCTAGGATTTTGAGAGAATAATTCTTATTTGGTTATGATTATTCTTCCTAAAAAAGATGATAGGAATTACTCTAAGAGATTTGGTAGAGACTAGTTCCTTGATTTATGAAGATTTTCTTATTATAAATCAAAGATAATGTCCCAAATTAAATGGATAATTAGTTTGACCTAAGAAATATTCCTCTTTCATATGTTGTCTTCTTATTAATCGGTGAAATATATGCTCCCACAATATTCATGCCGTTACTAACATAGATGAGAGAGAAATGAGCTAATAACACCAAAAGCTTTCCTCATAAAGGCAATTTCCCAATGTGTTATCTCAACCTACTTGTCATTATCGATCCTCTCCCACATTTCACTGTGAATGACCAACTGTAACACAGTATTATTATTAAAGATATGATTAGGAAACACCTAATTACATACATATTTACATTAATTATACTTGCTGTAATCTCCTACAGTGCAGGACGAGTTGAGTCAAACAAGCCCACAATCTGACGCCTTGGATTGCAAATTAAAACCAGCCCACTTAAACAAAACCCGACCCGTAAGCCAGTCTACCCTAAGTCAAACTTTGTACACACTCTAAACAAAAAAATGCAAAATGAAAGGAAAAAAGGAAGAACGAAGGAAAGGCAAAGTGAAAGAGTCTAGAGGAGCGCGTGAGACTTGCTGGTTTTGATGTTGATTGGTCGCAGAACTCAGTTGAAAATATTAAAGGCGTATGGGATAATGGGTGGCTCCTAGCTAAAGCACAAAGCCATAGCCTTCACAAACTTGTGTATAAAAAGGCAAGGAAAGCTTAAAACAAGACTCATCCACTACTTCCCTGTTTAGAAACAGAGCCTTTAAATTCCTTTGGGATTTTCTGGTGCTACTTGAATTGTGAAAACCATAAAACCAGTTTGATTAATCTGATCTTGATCTAATATTTGATGGAGAACTTGATGGGTCTTCTGAGGATTCACATCCAAAAAGGAGTGAACCTTGCTGTTAGAGACATGAGAAGCAGTGACCCTTATGTTGTTATCAAAATGGGCAAGCAGGTAACTCATTTCTTTGATCATGAAAATGGTCTATTTTTCTGATTTTTTTCTTGAATCTTGATCCATTTGGACTTATGGGTTTCTGGGTTTTGATTTGATGCTTGTTCATTTCAATTGATTGCTTATGAAACCAATTTTCTGGTATTGCAGAAGTTGAAAACTCGAGTGGTGAAGAGGAATGTGAATCCTGAGTGGGATGAAAGTTTGACTCTTTCTGTTGCAGATGCAAATCTTCCGATCATGGTTTGTGTGTATGATAAAGATACGTTTAGTTTTGATGACAAAATGGGAGATGCAGAGTTTGAGATTGGTTCATTCATTAAAGCCTTGAAGATGCGCTCGGAAGGCTTAACAGATGGAACCATAATTGACAGAGTGAAACCAAATAGGGAAAACTGCCTTGCTGAAGAGAGCTGCATCATCTGGTCCAAAGGAAAACTTGTCCAGAACTTAGTCCTCAGACTCAGAAATGTGGAGTGTGGGGAAGTTGAAATTCAATTGCAGTGGATTGATGTTCCAAGTTCTAGGGGTCTCTAGATTGCATCCCCTCTCTCTATCTCTCCTTTTTTGTTTTCCTGTATATTTGTATTTGGGGGCCCTGCTTCTTCAATTCTTTTGTTCATAGATATGAGAGATAGAGTTGTATTTTTGAGTTTTTATCCTCCCATGTATTGGTGTCAATCCTATGGGATGTGAGAAAAGTTTGAACAGCTTCATTTTTTTTTTTTTTGGTAAAACAGGGGGGTAAAAAACCCCAGAAAAGGACAAAAACAGCTAAACAGAACTAATAATACGGGTCTTAGTAACCCCTATAGAGTCATCCAATAACAGAGGTCCAAGCCAAGTCGGATTATCCTCAAGAAACCAGCACCCCAGATCAATGTCGTGGCTCCAAGCAGCCAATCTGTCAGCTACAGCGTTCTTCTCTCTGTAGATATGGTGAAGAAAACATTTTGGAATTTGTCTCAGAAGTCTCTTGCAGCTGCTAACCAAACCAGCCATAGGATGACAAATATTCAGATCATTACTCAGGATAAGATTAACGGCATTGACAGAATCCATTTCAACAATAATATCCATTATTCCTCTTGTGATAGCTAATTTTAGACCAAAAAATAAACCCCACAGCTCAGCTTCCAGGATTTGTCCTTTCCCCAGGTTGACAGCGAAACCACCAATCCAGTTACCCAGGTGATCTCTAATAACACCTCCAGCTCCAATGGACCCCGAACTTTTCATGAGAGAACCATCCACATTTAGCTTTAACACACCATTCTCAGGGGGGGTCCAGGCCAAGCTAACCTGGATTTTATCACCTCCCAATTGATTATTAGTAGAGGCCTTGATCCACTCCTTGGTAGCAGACAGGATCAGCTCTCTAGGATTAAAAGGTAAATCATCCTTATTATTGAAAATAAAATCATTTCTCCATTTCCAGAGGTGCCAGCAGATGACACCAAACAGAGTTTTCCAAGGGATCTGCAGGAACATATTCTTAGAGCAAAAGTTGCTGAGCAGCCAGGGGTGTAGCTCAGCGTGGAAAAAAGGAGCATACTGGTTAGAGTTCAAAAAAAGGTTCCACACCCTTTTAGCTCTAGTGCAGTCCCTAAGAATATGTAAAGTAGATTCCGAATGCCAATCACAAATGCAACAAGCAGGGTCACCAATGAAAAGCCTACGGGCACGCTGCTCATTGGACATGATTTTTCCTTGATACGCCAGCCAGAAGAAGAAAAGAATCTTCGGGGGTAGTTTGAGTTTCCAAAGGACTTTCCACCAGGGGTTCAACCACTCCGTCCCTGAAAAGAGCAAGTTATATGCAGTCTTGACAGAAAAAAGACCATTAGAAGTAGTTTGCCAAATTTGACAATCCTCCGTAGTACCCCCCAAGTCAGCAGGGCAACCAATAATTTTCTGCACCCAGTCTTCAGGGAGCACTCTTCGTAGCTTTTCAATATCCCACCAACCATCCATCAAAAAATCAGAAACTATAGTGTCCATACTAGAGTCAGGGCTAACCTCCACCATATGAATAAGAGCTTCATCGGCAATCCACTTATCCTTCCAAAAGTTAATATTGTCCCCTTTCCCCAGCCTCCAGATCAGACCTTTCTCCAGAAGTTGAGAGCCAAACACAATACCCTTCCAGGTAGGAGAGCAATTTTGTTTGAGAAGTAAATTGGGATCACAAGGGGAGTGACCCCTTAGGTATTTTTTCTCAAAAATCTGGGCCCATAAACCCTCATCCTTTTTTAAAAGTCTCCAACCAGATTTAGCTAGCAGGGCTTTGTTCATTTCGTGAGTTTTTTTGAAACCCAGACCCCCTTTACTCTTAGGTCTGCACAACAGATCCCACTGACAAAGATGAACCTTAGTCTTTTTGTCACTACCTCCCCAAAAGAAATTGCGGTTTAATTTATCCAGCTCATCACATATGCTCATGGGCAGCTTGGCAGTTTGCATGGCAAAAACAGGAATAGCGGAGGTGACGGCTTGGATTAGAGTTGCTCTACCTGCAGAAGAGAGGACTCTGCTTTTCCAGGAAGCAAGTCTGGCATGCACTTTGTCAACTAGGTTGTTGTAGGTAGACTTGGTTACCCGAGAGTGAAGTAAGGGCATCCCCAGGTACTTACCCAAGTTATTCGTGAGAGGTGAACCACAAATGTGACTAATATCATACGCTAATTCCTTGCTAATATTAGGGGAACAATAAATCGCTGATTTCTCAAAATTGACAACTTGGCCCGAGGCTCTACAAAATTCATCTAGACACTGCTTCATAATATGAGCTTGTCGGGGAGTAGCTTCAGCAAAAAGAATCAAATCATCAGCAAAGAACAGATGGGAGACAAAAGGGCCACCCTGGGAGGATTTCACAGGTTTCCAATTGAAATTCTTCACTGCTTCCACAATGAGGTGAGAAAACTTCTCCATGCAAAGAACGAAGAGGTAAGGGGAGAGGGGGTCGCCCTGACGGATGCCATTCTTAGGGGTGAAAGTCTCAATGAGCTCCCCATTGACGCAGACTTGATAAGTAACAGAAGAAACACAGTGAATGATCAGCTGGATGAGATTTTCAGGAAAACCGACTTCCTTAAGAACTGTCATGATAAAACCCCAGTTTAATCTGTCATAGGCTTTAGAAAGATCAATCTTCCAAGCAATAAAACCTTTTTTCCTTTTAGTATTTCTGAATTTAAACATGAGCTCCTGAGCGATCAGGATATTATCAGATAAATGCCTACCAGGGATAAAGCTGACCTGATGAGGACTAACAAGCTTGGCCAAAAGAGGTCTCAGTCTGGCCACGATCACTTTAGAAATTACCTTGTACAAAGTGCAGCAAAGACTAATAGGTCTAAAATGTATCATAGACATAGGGTTATCAATTTTAGGGATGAGAGTTACCAAAGTGGCATTCAAACCTTCAGGGATTCGACATTCCTTGAACGCTTCGGTGACAAGGTTGAAAATATCATTACCACAAAGCTGCCATTGATTTTGATAGAAGCAGGCGGGAAACCCATCCACTCCCGGGGTTTTCAGGCTACCAATATTGAAAAGACTTTCCTTGACCTCATTGATATCAATACTAGCCACTAAGGGGTTGAGCTCATCCTCCCTTAGGCTGGGGAACAGCTTAGGCATGGGGAGATTGGCGTTATCCGGCTGGTTCGCACAGAAAAGCCCCATGAAGTAGTCCACCGCTAAATCCTTTAGCTCAATAGCTTCCTCTACCCAAACTCCAACATTGTTCATCAGCTTCTCGATTTTGTTCCTACGTCTTCGGACAATAGTGGAGATGTGGAAAAACTTAGTATTTCGGTCACCCTCTTGTAGCCATTTGACTCGTGATTTTTGCTGCCAAAACAAGGCTTCTTGGTCTAAAATGATATTGTATTCATTCGAGAGAGATTCCTCCAGATGGGTGAGAAATCTATTAGGTCTATGGCACAAAACTCGTTGGATACCAATGAGACGAGCGAGTAAACGAGCTTTTCTTTGCTTCAGATGGCCAAAAACAACAAGGTTCCAATGCTTTAGGGGTTCCACCAAACTACGAGACTTCGCAAGGGCCGAGCCAGACCCTTGATCCCAACGCTGCGAAATAAAATCATGGAACTGGTCATGCTTTAACCACATCGCTTCAAACCTGAAGGGTCTTCGATTTGGGCAAGACACAACGCGAGACTTCAAACAGATTTTGATAGGACAATGGTCGGATTTTGTCCTAGGGAGATGTTGAACAAATGCCTCAGCAAACTGTTGCCTCCACTGCAAATTACACACTGCTCTATCAATTCGTTCAAAGACTCTGTTATTAGTCCAAGTGAACTTAGGGCCAGAAAAGCCTAAGTCAATCATGTTATTCTCATCAAACCACTTTTTAAAACCCCTGAGCCGGTGCAATGGGGTTCCCCCCATTTTCTCATCTGTTTTGAGCATGTCATTAAAATCTCCAGCAATAAGCCAAGGCATTTGGTGACAGTTAGCAACAAAATTCAAGTACTCCCATAATTTTGCTCTTTTGGTGGAACAAGGATTAGCATATATTCCAGTAAAGATCCAAGGGCTACGACCAGACCAAGAGACATACGCGGAAATAGTTTGGTCCGAGGTACCAATAATTTCAACCTTCACTTTATTAGCATTCCAGAGAAGCCACAGACCTCCAGAAAATCCAATAGGATCCACCACTTCAAAATTCGAGAAACCCAAAGATTTGACCATTTTAAGTGCCTTATCTCCTCCAATTCTAGGTTCACAGACAAACAAAACATCAATAGAATGAATTTTAATCAGTTCCATCATATTCACTTTGAATTTGGTGCTTGATGCACCTCTAGCGTTCCAGCATAAGATATCCATAAAAGATTGTTGATATTACAGATAACCTGGGGGCTAAACCCATCCATTATAGACCAAGAGACATACCTCTATCAGGCAAACCAACAAGATTTACCCCTTCTTTGCCAATGGTGTGATCTTGACCTTCAGCAAGGTCCATGCCTTCCACTGGGCAGAAACTATCAGTTGCCTCAGAGGTTAAAGCGTCAAACAATTTATCAGCTACCCTCTCATTGACCAATCTATCATGCCCATCGGTAATATTTGGAGGTTGGTGTCCAAAGATAAAATCCCCTTTAGTAGTTTGAACGTTCTGGTTTCTCACCCATTCACTAAACTTATCACATACTGACACCGCATCTGAAGGATGCAGCATGCTTGAGTTAAGCTTTCCTTTGTTCGATTTTACAGTCTGAGTATTGTCTTTAGGATTCACTTTTTTTTGCTGATCAGTAGCCCCTCTGGAACTTGAAGCCATACTCCTGTTTGAGTTATCTTTCACAGCCGGTCTACCTCCACCTTTAGCTTTGTTAGACTTGGTCCATATTTTCACCCCAGCATCATAATTAATCTTACTGGTCACCATATTGGTTGGGATGACGTCGACAAATGCCTCCGCGGTTTCTGTTCCAAACTCTTCAGTAATCTTCTCGAGAGCATCAAAACGAGAGCCCTGGGGATTAAGGCTGTTACTTTCCCCACCCCAAATTTTTGCACCAGTCTTGGTTTTCCTTCTAGGTGGAACGTTCATCCACGGGCCCCTCAAGTTCTCCACTACCTCTTCACCACTTTCCTTTTCCATATTAGTATCTTGTCCCACTTGTTCCCCACTTGGGTCTGATTGATTCCCTTCAGGCATGACTGTAGTAGGCTTCCTTCTTTGCGTACAGCTATCACTTTTGTGTCCATATAGTCCGCAATGATAGCAGATATCTGGCAGCCCTTCATACTCAATGTTATACCAAATTTGATTGATCTGTATAAAGGCATCCAGAGGCTTGGTCATATCTAGTTCAATACAGAGTCGAGCAAATTTACCTCTGTTCTGGCTTGTGGTGAGAGCATCAATTTTCAGTAATTTACCCAGTAAATTACCAATTCTCTTGAGAGCCCAGACATCAAAGCATTCCAATTGGATAGCGGATACTCTGATCCAGGCTGCCATACGGGTGATGTGTGCTGTAGCAGGGCAGAACCCAGTTCGCCATTTCTGGAGGGTTAGGTATTGCCCAGAGATAATCCACGGTCCTTCCGTCAGTACATAGTTCAAATCCTCTTCCAGGTCGAATTGGACCACAAAATAGTCATTGACGAGATCGACGAGCTTCCATTGACCCTTCAGATTCCACTTTTGTTGCAGTCGGTCACGAAGGTAGTTGTAGGTGTGTGAGCGACCCAAAAGCTTGATGATTAAGGCATTCTTCCAAGGTTGGCAGAAACGGGTCATCGCTCGATCAGAAAATTGGATACTTGGGCCCCGCGTACCACATGATATCTTGACGTCATCTTCATCAGTTAGATCTACATAGTCTACCTCCAAAGAATCCACAGCAATACCAGTATTTTTGGTTAGGTTCACGTGGTTCATGAGTCTATCACGAAAACTGCCATTCTTCAAAAAAGGGGGGGACACAGAAGTCGTGTCGACCGCCGGCTCTAGGTTTACCAATGGGGTAAGTTTCTCATCGCAATCTGCATTCAGATCTTCTGACGACCTTATACGCTTGGTAACCCTCGATATCTTACTAACCAACCCCGGAGAGCCCTCAGCCATCTGAACCCCGGAGAGCTCTCTTACCACCTAATTTTCATTCCATCTCGCTCACATTTTGTTTAAACATATTGCCTGTTGATATAAAATTCAACTTTTCCCAACATATAAAAAAGGTACAAATACATCCTGCATTAAGGTTTTTTTAATTCTCTTTCTTTATTTTAGTTTATTATTGAAATCTAACGCGTATCCCTAAACTAACAGTTATGAAAATAAATCCCGATGTGATCAAGCTAATGCATAGAAATCTCTTTCTTTCTAGTTTATATTATAGAATTTTGATGAGCCTCCCACCACCTAATTTTTGTTCCATCTTATTAACATTTTGCTTAAATAAATTGCTGATTGCTTTGATATGCAGGCAAAAAATATATATATATATATATGTAAATCCTACTATTGGTATTATTGCTTTGGTAGCCAAAGTCATGAGAATGCATCAATGCCGGTACCTACTACCAGAGTATGAATGGACTTGCAAACTTGTAGAAAACGTTCAGATAAATTTTTACACTCCTTGCGTAATTAGTTCACTTGCAGATCAATAGCCATGCTACATTTGTTTTTTATTAAGCAGCCCAAAGCTCAAAAAGCAAATGTAGTTATCATTTTAGGTTCAGCTTTCGCGTTTGTGTTCAGTGATTGTAAGTTGTTAATATGATAGACTCAACACTCATGTGCGCTTAATGATGCATCCTAATAGTAATAAAAAGTTGAGAGTCTCATATGTTGTATCATGCGATCCTTGACAACTAATAAATTCTCCACAATTAAGGATACAGTGTATTCTAATGAGTAGTAACATGTCAAATGCATGCTAAAGTATTGTAGATACAGGTCTAGCCATTTTGAATTTTCAAGAATTGGAAATGCTTATGGGAAAACACCAAAACTGTGAACTTTTTACATGCTTGATGGTGCTAAAAATGAAAAGAGAGAAGTGCTTGTGTTATTTCAATTGTAACAGAGACTACTGTATTTTGTTTTTTTTGGGGTGTTTGGCCAAGAAGTATCCAAAATCTATTCCACTAGAAATTTTTTATTTAAAAAATATATAAATAATGTAGTCCATATCCGTACTCCGTACAAAGGAAAAGAAGGGGATGGCCTTTTATTTTCTGCAGTAAATAGTTGAATGTGACAACCAATGAACGAACGTTTTGGAAAGTTGGAAGCATGACTTGTGAAGGTCAATGCTTTGCCGTTAGCAAACACATGGTCTTTGCCTTGCTTTTCACATGTGCAGGCTGAAGATGCTAAAATCGGAAGAAGAAGAAAGTAAAAGGGGATGATGATCAAGGAACTGTTTGAATCACATCCGAACTTCACCATTGTATATCATGGCAAGAAGAAAGAACTCGAATATGGAGATGAACACTTTTTTTTTTGGGGTTGACCTTGGTTTTTTGGTAACTCAAACATGAACTTTCAGTTGCCTCATCAAACTTTGATGAGTCTTTCACTACCTAATTTTCTTTTCATCTCATTCACATTTTGCTTAAACATATTGCTTGTTGATAAATAACTCAACTTTTCCTAGCATATCAAAAGACACGATTTTCTTCTATTTTATTAATGGAGGATTGGGGTATTTGAATTTGAGATTTCTTTCGACGTTCGAAAGAGAAATACCACTAAATTGGACTAGTTAATACACAACACCAAGCTAAGAAAAGATGATGTGAGAGATATAATGCTAATTTGGTGGTCCAAAATACTTTTATTGTCACATGCTAGCATTCCCCATGACAAAGTTAATTAAGGAATGACACATGCTAGCACTCCCCTTCACTATAATAATGAGAGGTAGATTTTAAAGAGGCTTAAACGTCTTTGGCGAGAGAAAGAGTATATGTAAGACAAAATGATGGACAAAGTGAGAAGGAGAAGCTCTATGGAATGAGCTCTCAACTTGTGGACTTCCAAAGTTGGTTTAGGTTTTGATTGGACCAATAACACAAACAAAAACATATATCTATTTATATAAAGCAAAAGGCAGAGAATGGTAAAACATTCAAAATAACAGAAGATGTCTTTGGTCAATGCAAATATTAAGAATTGAAATTATTAATTAAATGAAGATAATATGGTAAATTCACACTTCTTGATATTAAAAAAATTAAAATTAAAAGAAAAATCAAATAATGGATTCTATTTTTATGGAACACAACTACCCATTATCTTTTTTAATTCTAAAAAAATTTTAAATTTTTTTGAAAAAATATACCTCTCGCAGGCTCGAAAGAGCGTGCAGAGAGACTAGTATATAATGTAGACCAAAAAAAAAAAAAGGAAGATCAGACGATGAATAAAAACCTAGATTAAAGTTCTTTGCAATTGCTGGGTGGGACACATTGGAGAAGTCTTGCCCTTCTTTCACGTTCTTTGCAGGTCTAACAGCAAAGATGATAAGGAAAAATGCTTGCAAACTTGTAGAAGACGTTTTCCTTGCCTATATATGAGTTCACTCATTGAGTAGCCGTCTGCAACAAACAAATTGAGAGAAACTTTATTTGCATAATGGATACTTCGTATTCAAACTCATTCAACCCTCTCTATATTTCTCACTTTTTGTTCCTTTTGTTTTTGGCATCTTCATGTCTGCACACTAGCAGTCACTTCTGTTTCTGTTTGGTTGATGGAGTTCCAAGCACTGGTAGTGTGAGATCATGCATCGAGGAAGAGAGAAGTGCGCTTCTCAGTTTTAAACAGGATCTCAAGGATCCCTCTGGAAGGCTTTCTTCTTGGGCGGGTCGCGATTGCTGTCAATGGCAAGGGATTTCGTGTAACCGCAATGGTCATGTGGCCAAGCTGAACCTCCGAAATCCATATCCATATGGCTGGAATACTGAAGATCTCAACATCCAGGATCCACATTCATATGTTTGGAGGTATGATGAAAGGTGGGACGAGTTGGCTTATTATGAGGAGTCTTATTTGTGGGGTAAGATAAATCCTTCTTTGCTTAGCTTGAAATATTTAAATTATCTGGATCTAAGCTACAATGATTTTAATGGGATTCACATTCCTAAGTTCTTTGGGGAGCTTAAAAGTCTGGGGTATCTCAATATATCCCATGCATCATTTTCGGGAGAGATTCCCCCTTCTCTCGGTAACTTATCAAAATTGAACTATCTTGATATTGATATGTCTTCTTCTGATTATGCTACCACAATGCATTCCAAAAGCTTGAATTGGCTTTCTCATCTCGCTTCCCTAAAATACCTCAATCTCAATGGAGTGAATCTTAGCAGCACAGGAGTTCCAAATGTGTTGCATCATGTTAACTTGCTTCCTTCCTTACTGGAGTTACACTTATCTGGTTGCTTGTTTGAAAGCCTTCCACTATCACTACAGAAGATTAACTTCACCTCACTTTCGGTCCTTGATTTTTCGTATAATTCGTTCAATACTTCTTCATTTCCCAGCTGGCTTTTCAATCTTACCAACCTCAGAAAACTTGATTTAAGCGGGAATTCTTTCGGTGGTCCTTTTCCCGATGAACTTGCAAGCCTCAAATCTCTGGAATACCTAGCTTTAACTGAGTTGGGCCTCAAAGGTCGAATTCCCAGAGTCATTGGAAATATGTGCAAGCTAAAGTTTTTAAGTCTTAGTGGGAACGATTTTTATGGTGAGAAAATTGAAGAGTTTTGGAGGAGTTTGTCAAATTGTCCAAATAATACAATAGCATTAGAATCCCTAGATTTGTCTTATTGTGGGCTCGAAGGCCAACTGCCGGACTCCTTAGGAATGTTAACAAGTTTGCAGCATCTCAACCTCTACAATCTCTTTCTTTGGGGTTCAATTCCAGAATCTATTGGAAACTTGTCATCCTTGAAAACACTGGACCTCCATAGTAGCAATTTGAACGGCTCCATTCCAAAAAGTTTGGGAAAACTCTCCCAACTAGTTGAACTGGATCTATCTAATAATTCATGGGAAGGCATTCTAACGGAAGCCCATTTCATAAATCTCACCAGATTAAAAGCCATTTCAATATCCAGTGAGTTGGAAGAAAAGCCCATGTCCCTCGTCTTAAATGTGACTTATGATTGGGTCTCTCCTTTCAAGCTCCACACACTTAACATGAGAGACTGCAGAGTAGGTCATGGTTTTTGGGTATTGCTTCAATCTCAAACTGAACTAGTATATGTCAGCCTTCGTAATACTTTCATCTCGGGTTCCATATCAGAGGAATGGTTGTCAAAGATATCTTCTCAAGTCAAACTTTTGGATTTATCTTACAACAACTTCAGTGGAAGGCTTCCATTACAATTGAAGTTTCCAAAGCTATCTCGCATCAATTTGGGTCATAATCAATTGGAGGGCCCACTTCCAATTTGGCCCACTAATGCCTCATTCTTAGATCTTCAAAGAAATTTATTTTCCGGGCCAATTCCCTCCAATTTAGACCAATTGATGCCTAAATTGGCTCATCTTGATGTTTCTGAGAATCATTTGAATGGTACTATTCCACTCTCTATTTGCAACGTGAAAGGTATGGAAGTTATTTCGCTAAGAAACAATCAACTATTTGGAGAGTTCCCTCAAAGGTGGAGTTTGTGGAGCAGAATATTCAGTATTGATGTCTCACACAACAATCTTTCTGGTAATATTCCGAGTTCAATGGGTATCCCAAGTTCTCTTGGAAATTTTAAGGTGAATAATAATAATTTTGATGGCGAGATTATTTTTTCCTTGCAAAATTGTACTGATTTGATCATACTTAATCTTGGACACAACAAATTCACTGGAAACATACCTTTATGGCTTGGATCAAAACTATCCGGATTGATAGTGTTACAACTGCGATCCAACCTTTTAAGTGGGCATATCCCTCACCATTTCTGCAATCTTTTCTACCTTCGCGTCCTAGACCTTTCTCACAACAACTTTTCAGGGACCATTCCCAAGTGTCTGAAAAATACTACTTCTTTCAGCATAGATGTCCTGATCTTTGATACATATAATGGACAAACGACAATAGAGTCAAAAGGGAAAGAGCTCGAATATAGAGATGACCAGTTAATCTCATGGGGAAACATGATTGATCTTTCGTCAAACAATTTTGAAGGTGAAATCCCTGAACAAGTAGGCAGTACGGTTGAATTGAATACATTGAACTTGTCGATGAATCGATTAACTGGAGAGATTCCTTCAAGCATCGGAAAATTATGTTGGCTTGAAACTCTTGATCTCTCACACAACCAGCTTTCAGGACATATCCCTCAAAACTTTTCTTCTTTAACCTCCCTATCTCACTTGAACTTATCTTACAACAACTTGATTGGAAATATACCTTCGGGAAACCAACTCCAAACCCTCGATGATCCATCTATTTATGAAGGCAATCCGTTATTGTGTGGGGCTCCTCTTTCAACTATTTGCCCTGGAGATGATACACGTTCAAGGCAGACTTTTACTTCAGAAGATCACAGTAAAGATGAAAACGAAATGTTTTGGTTTTATGTTGGCATGGCACTTGGTTTCATTATAGGCTTTTGGGCTGTTTGTGGAACGTTGGTCCTAAAGAAGTCATGGAGGTATGCATATTTTAAATTCTTTGACAACGTGAAAGAGAAAGTAGCCTTAATAATTGCATTGAAAGTAGCTCGTTGGCAAGGGGGATTATGATACGAAGAGAAAATAAAAATGTGCATGTGTGTTTTGGTGGGCTACTCGTCCGACTGTTGCTGCTGAACCTTACTTTTGAAACTTGGCTTAGCTTTTAAATTGTTGCTTTTGCTAGTTTTTTATTTGGCTTGGCGTGTTTTGTATTAGTGTGCTTTCCTCACTTTGTGTTTTGAAGTCTCTCACGAGGGGCTTTGGGTCTTTTTGTCCCTTCCAAGTGTTACTCTTTTATTTCTTCAATAAATTTCTCTCGTACTATCGAGATTGTCAAAACAAAGGAAAAAGAAAAAGAAAACAATAACACTACATGTATGCTTCTTTCTATCGTAACTAATTTAATATGCACTTGCCGTTGATAAAATAAATCAAAGGAACTAGGATGGTATTAATAAAGACCTTCATACACTATTGACTCACAGCAGCAGTGTCAACTATGATATTCAGACAGATGATCAACAGTATGGCTTAAAGATATTTTGTCAAGCATCAGGGGGAGCGTGCTGTCAATAAAGACCCTTACACACTGTACCCTTTTTCCTTCGTCCAGGTTTTTATCCCACTGGGTTTTTCCTGGCAAGGTTTTAACGAGGCAGTGTCGCACGCATGTCAATATACACAGAATTTTATGTTACGCATGGTTATGTACTCTTTTTTCCTTCGACCAGTTTTTGTCCCACTGGGTTTTTTACTGGTAAGGTTTTTAATGAGGCATATTCCATACTATTTGTGGTCTCCAAGGGGGAGTGTTGTAAAAGTTTGAAGGTGGAGCCCACAGCTTTGGTATCACATGCATGGAGGAAGTTTCCTTGCATCTTCCAGGAACTTTCCCTGCATCTTCCAAGAACTTTCCCTTTTGTATATTTGCCAAAACCTTAGCCTATAAATAGGCATATCACTTGCAATGGGATGAGAGACCAACGGAGAAAAGAAGAAAGGAAAGAGAGAAGAGGAAAGAAGAGGAAAGAGAGGAGGAAAGAGAGAAGAGGAAAGAGAGAGAAAATTCAGTGAGCCTCACATATTGTAAACTCTAAAGTTGTAGCCCTATTATTTTATATAGTGAAAAAGTTACTGCTGCTGCTCTCCGAGGACGTAGGCATAGCCGAACCTCGTTAAATGCTGTGTCTCATCTACTTTACGTACAGCTCAAAATTCGCACATATCCCAGGTTATTTTATAACAAACAAATATTTATATAGATCTTATACTGACCGGGTTCTGCTATGTGTACATTTTACCACTATGTAGAAAGCCCAATAGTACCAGAGAGTAACCAAACATTTTACCACTATGCCGGTACCTACTACCAGAGTATGAATGGACTTGCTACAACAAACAAATTAAGAAAGCTTGATCCTCTCAATATTTCTCACTTTTTGCTCCTTTTCCTTTTGGCATCTTCACTGGTAGTAACTTCTGTTTCAGTTTGTGTTATTTCAATTGTAACAGAGACTACTGTTTTTTTTTTTGGGTTGTTTGGCCAAGAAGTATCCAAAACCTATTCAATTATATATAATGTATTGTAAAACTTGTGGGCTTCCAAAGTGGATAAAATTCTAGCGATTTTGAATTTTCAAGAATTGGAAATGCACCAAAAAACAGAAACAAAAACAAAAAAAAAAACAAAAAAAAAGAAAAAGATCAGACAATGAATAAGAACCTAGAATATTAAAGTTCTTTGCAATTGCTGGGTGGGACACATTGGGTTAAAACACCAGTTGGCAGTTTTATTTTTGTCCCCCAGTTACCATAAACTAATCCATGTAATTCTTTCACATAAATACCAGTTGGAAAAGATCTGGAAATTAGCAAATCCAATCCACTCATAAATACCAAACACGTCCTTAAAGATAATGCAATGAACGTACACCAGGGTTTTGGCCAATGTATCAAAAAGTAAGTCAAAAAGCAAAACGGTGACACTTAGGTCAAGGTCTTCCACCACGTGATGGAGAAGTCTTGCCCATCTTTCAAGTTCTTTGCAGTTCTAACAGGAAAGATGATAATGATAGTGATGGTTTAAAGTGATAAGGAAAAATACTTGCAAACTTGTAGAACGTGTTGGTTAATGTTCTCTAGTATAATAACCATTGACTTGCAACCTTGTAGAAGACGTTCAGACTACTTTTACACGCTCCTTGCCTTGCCTCCTATATATGGGTCACTCATTCAGTAGCCGTCTGCAACAAACAAATTGAGAGAAACTTTATTTGCATAATGGATACTTTGTATTCAAACTTATTCAACCCTCCCTATATTTCTCACTTTTTGCTCCTTTTGGTTTTGGCATCTTCATATCTGCACACTAGCAGTCACTTCTGTTTTTGTTTGGTTGATGGAGTTCCAAGCACTAGTACTGTGAGATCATGCATCGAGGAAGAGAGAAGTGCGCTTCTCGGTTTTAAACAGGATCTCAAGGATCCCTCTGGAAGGCTTTCTTCTTGGGCGGGTCGCGATTGCTGTCAATGGCAAGGGATTTCGTGCAACAATCGCACCGGTCATGTGGCGAAGGTGAATCTCCGGAATCCATTTCCATATGTTTTCGAGTACGACGACGAGTTGGACGAGTTGGTTTATAAGCAGTCTTGCTTGGGGGGTAAGATAAATCCTTCTTTGCTTAGCTTGAAATATTTAAATTATCTAGATCTAAGCAACAATGATTTTGATTGGATTCACATCCCTAAGTTCTTTGGGGAGCTTAAAAGTCTGAGGTATCTCAATATATCCCATGCATCATTTTCGGGAGAGATTCCCCATTCTCTCGGTAACTTATCAAAATTGAACTATCTTGATATTGATATGCCCTCTTCTGATTATGCTACCACAATGCATTCCAAAAGCTTGAATTGGCTTTCTCATCTCGCTTCCCTAAAATACCTCAATCTCAATGGAGTGAATCTTAGCAGCACAGGAGTTCCAAATGTGCTGCATCATGTTAACTTGCTTCCTTCCTTACTGGAGTTACACTTATCTGGTTGCTCGATTGATAGCAATCCACTATCACTACAGAAGATTAACTTCACCTCACTTTCGGTCCTTGATTTGTCATATAATTCGTTCAATACTTCTTCATCTCCCAGCTGGCTTTTCAATCTTACCAACCTCAGAAAACTTGATTTAAGCGGGAATTCTTTCGGTGGTCCTTTTCCCGATGAACTTGCAAGCCTCAAATCTCTGGAATACCTAGCTTTAACTGAGTTGGGCCTCAAAGGTCGAATTCCCAGAGTCATTGGAAATATGTGCAAGCTAAAGTTTTTAAGTCTTAGTGGGAACGATTTTTATGGTGAGAAAATTGAAGAGTTTTGGAGGAGTTTGTCAAATTGTCCAAATAATACAATAGCATTAGAATCGCTAGATTTGTCTGGTTCTCGGCTGGAAGGCCAACTGCCGGCCTCCGTAGGAAAGTTAAAAAGTTTGCAGCATCTCAACCTTGGGGTGCTCTTACTTTGGGGTTCAATTCCAGAATCTATTGGAAACTTGTCATCCTTGAAAACACTGGACTTGTCTTATAATAATATGAACGGCTCCATTCCAGAAAGTTTGGGAAAACTCTCCCAGCTAGTTGAACTGGATCTGTCTTATAATTCATGGGAAGGCATTCTAACGGAAGCCCATTTCATTAATCTCACAAAATTAAAAGCTATTTCAATATTCAATGAGATAGAAGCAAAGCCCATGTCCCTCGTTTTAAACGTGGCTTATGATTGGGTTCCTCCTTTCAAGCTCCACACGCTTCACATTGGATATTGCAGAGTAGGTCATGGTTTTTGGGTATTGCTTCAATCTCAGACTGAACTAGTGTATGTTAGTCTTCGTAATACTTTCATCTCGGATTCCATACCAGAGGAATGGTTATCGAAGATATCTTCCCAAGTCACAGATTTGGATTTATCTTACAACAACTTCAGTGGAAGGCTTCCATTACAATTGAAGTTTCCAAAGCTACAGAGTATCAATTTGGGTCATAATCAATTGGAAGGCCCACTTCCACTTTGGCCCACTAATGTCAACTTCCTTGATCTTCAAAGCAATTTATTTTCCGGGCCAATTCCCTCTAATTTAGACCAATTGATGCCCAAATTGAGTCATTTGGATGTTTCTGAGAATCATTTGAATGGTACTATTCCACCCTCAATTTGCAACATGAAGGATATGGAAATCATTTCACTTAGAAACAATCAGCTGTTTGGAGAATTCCCTCAACAATGGAGTTTGTGGAGCAGCATATCCGTTATTGATGTCTCACACAACAATCTTTCTGGTAATATTCCAAGTTCAATGGGTATCCCAAGTGCTCTTCAACAATTCAAGGTGAATAATAATAATTTTGGTGGTGAGATTCCTTTTTCCTTGCAAAATTGCACTAATTTGGGCATACTTAATCTTGAACACAACAAATTCACTGGAAACCTACCTTTATGGATTGGATCAAACGTGTCCACATTGCAACTGTTACAACTGCGATCCAACCTGTTAAGTGGGCATATCCCTCACCATTTCTGCAATCTTATATACCTTCGCGTCCTAGACCTTGCTCACAACAACTTTTCAGGGACCATTCCCAAGTGCCTGAAAAATATGATTTGTCTAGTCGATGCTAATGCTGTACACCTTGATTTGGTTTTCTATGATACATATTATGGACAAACAACAATAACCTCCAAAGGCAAAGAACTCGAATATGAAGCTATCCAATTAGCCTATTGGGGAAACATCATTGATCTTTCGTCAAACAATTTTGAAGGTGAAATCCCTGAGGCAGTCTCGTTGAATTGAGTACCTTGAACTTGTCGATGAATCGATTAACTGGAAAGATTCCTTCAAGCATCGGAAAATTACGTTGGCTTGAAACTCTTGATCTCTCACACAACCACCTTTCAGGTGATATCCCTCAAAACTTTTCTTCTTTAACCTCTCTATCTCACTTGAACTTGTCCTACAACAACTTAATCGGAAGAATACCTTCAGGCAACCAACTCGAAACCTTCAATGACACATCTATTTATGAAGGTAATCCGTTATTGTGTGGGGCTCCTCTTTCAATTGTTTGCCCTGGAGATGATGCACGTTCAAGGCAGACTTTTCCTTTAGAAGATCACGGTAAAGATGATAACGAAATGTTGTGGTTTTACGTTAGCATGGCACTTGGTTTCATTATAGGCTTTTGGGCTGTTTGTGGAACGTTGGTCCTAAAGAAGTCATGGAGGTATGCATATTTTAAATTCTTTGACAACGTGAAAGAGAAAGTAGCCTTAATAATTGCATTGAAAGTAGCTCGTTGGCAAGGGGGATTATGATACGAAGAGAAAATAAAAATGTGCATGTGTGTTTTGGTGGGCTACTCGTCCGACTGTTGCTGCTGAAGCTTACTTTTGAAACTTGTCTTAGCTTTTAAATTGTTGCTTTTGCTAGTTTTTTATTTGGTTTGGCTTGTTTTGTATTAGTGTGCTTTCCTCACTTGTGTTTAGAAGTCTCTCATGAGGGGCTTTGGGTCTTTCTGTCCCTTCCAGGTGTTACTCTTTTATTTCTTCAATAAATTTCTCTCGACAGTAATTTCTCTCATACTGTCGAGATTGTCAAAATAAAGGAAAAAGAAAAAGAAAACAATAACACTACATGTATGCTTCTTTCTATCGTAACTAATTTAATATGCACTTGCCGTTGATAAAATAAATCAAAGGAACTAGGATGGTATATTGACATTTGTTTTTCTTTTCTTCTCACTCATGTATGCTTCTCAGCTTTAAACAGGATCTCAAGGATCCCTCTGGAAGGCTTTCTTCTTGGGTGGGTCGCGATTGCTGTCAATGGCAAGGGATTTCATGCAACAACCGCAACGGTCATGTGGCCAAGCTGAACCTCCGAAATCCATATCCATATGTCAGGTATGATGAAGAGTGGGACGCGTTGGCTTATAACCAGTCTTGCTTGGGGGGTAAGATAAATCCTTCTTTGCTTAGCTTGAAATATTTAAACTATCTGGATCTAAGATACAATGATTTTGATGGGATTCACATTCCTAAGTTCTTTGGGGAGCTTAAGAGTCTGAGGTATCTCAATATATCCTCTACATCATTTTCAGGAGAGATTCCCCATTCTCTGGGTAACTTATCAGAATTGAACTATCTTGATATTGAGCTCTCCTTTTCTAATTATGTTCCCTCATTAGAAATGCATTCCAAAAACTTGAATTGGCTTTCTCATCTCTCTTCCCTAAAATACCTCAATCTCAATGGAGTGAATCTTAGCGGCACAGGAGTTACAAATTGGCTGCATCATGTTAACATGCTTCCTTCCTTACTGGAGTTACACTTACTTGATTGCTTCATTGAAAGCCTTCCACTATCAGTACAGAAGATTAACTTCACCTCTCTTTCGGTCCTTGATATGTCATATAATTACTTCAATACTTCTTCATTTCCCAGCTGGCTTTTCAATCTTACCAGCCTCAGAAAACTTGTTCTAAATGAGAATTCTTTCGGTGGTCTTTTTCCCGATAAACTTGCAAGCCTCAAATCTCTGGAATACCTAGATTTAACTGAGTTGGGCCTCAAAGGTCGAATTCCCAGAGTCATTGGAAATATGTGCAAGCTAAAGTTTTTAAGTCTTAGTAGGAACGATTTTTATGGTGAGAAAATTGAAGAGTTTTTGAGGAGTTTGTCAAATTATCCAAATCATACAATAGCATTAGAATCACTAGATTTGTCATCGTATGCTGGAAGGCCAACTGCCAGCCTCCATAGGAAACTTGTTATCCTTGAAAACATTGGACCTATCTAGTAATAATATGAACGGCTCCATTCCAGAAAGTTTGGGAAAACTCTCCGAACTTGTTGAACTATATCTTTATTCGAATTCATGGGAAGGCATTCTAAAGGAAGCCCATTTTATAAATCTCACCAGATTAAAAGCTCTTTCAATATCCACGGATCCAATAGAGAAGCCCATGTCCCTCAACGTGGCTTATGATTGGGTTGCCCCTTTCAAGCTCCATAGACTTCTCATTAGATACTGCAGAGTGGGTCCTGGTTTTTGGAAATTGATTCAATCTCAGACTGAACTATTAGATGTCACCCTTCAGAATACTTCCATCTCGGATTCCATGCCAAAGGAATGGTTGTCGAAGATATCTTCTCAAGTCCAAAATTTGGATTTATCTTACAACAACTTCAGTGGAAGGCTTCCATTACAATTGAAGTTTCCAAAGCTACAGTCTTTCGATTTGGGTCATAATCAATTGGAAGGCCCACTTCCACTTTGGCTCACTAATGTCTACTACCTTGATTTTCAAAGCAATTTATTTTCCGGGCCAATTCCCTCCAATTTAGGCCAATTGATGCCCAAATTGAGATATCTGGATGTTTCTGAGAATCGTTTGAATGGTACTATTCCACTCTCTATTTGCAACACGAAGGATATGGAAGTAATTTCGCTAAGAAACAATCAACTATTTGGAGAGTTCCCTCAACGGTGGAGTTGGTGGAGTAAAATAAGAATTATTGATGTCTCACACAACAATCTTTCTGGTAATATTCCGAGTTCAATGGGTTTCCCAAGTTCTCTTAAAAAATTTAAGGTGAATAATAATAATTTTAGTGGTGAGATTCCTTTTTCCTTACAAAATTGCACTTCTTTGCTCTTACTTAATCTTGGAGGCAACAAATTCATTGGAAACCTACCTTTATGGATTGGATCAAACGTATCCACCTTGGAAGTGTTACAACTGCAATCCAACCTTTTAAGCGGGCATATCCCCACCATTTCTGCAATCTTCCACACCTTCACGTCTTAGACCTTGCTCACAACAACTTTTCAGGTACCATTCCTAAGTGTTTGAAAAATATGACTTGTCTAGTCGAAGTTAATGATGCATGCCAGAATTTCACCTAGTATGCGGGATATCTTGGAAAAAGTGCAATAACGTTAAAAGGGAAAGAGCTCGAATATGATGATGGAAACTTAGCCTTGTGGGGAAATTTGATTGATCTTTCGTCAAACAATTTTGAAGGTGAAATCCCTGAACAAGTAGGCAGTCTGGTTGAATTGAGTACGTTGAACTTGTCGATGAATCAATTAACTGGAGAGATTCCTTCAAGCATTGGAAAATTACGTTGGCTTGAAACTCTTGAACTCTCACACAACCAGCTTTCAGGACATATCCCTCAAAACTTTTCTTCTTTAACCTCCCTATCTCACTTGAACTTATCTTACAACAACTTGATTGGAAATATACCTTCGGGATACCAACTCCAAACCCTCAATGATCCATCTATTTATGAACACAATCCGTCACTGTGTGGGGCTCCTCTTTCAACTGTATGCCCTACAGATGACACAAAACCAGGACATACTTTTCATGGAGAAGATCATAGTAAAGATGATAAGGAAGGGTTTTGGTTTTACGTCAGCATGGCACTTGGTTTCATCATAGGCTTTTGGGCTATTTGTGGAACGTTGGTCCTAAAAAAGTCATGGAGGTATGCCTATTTTAAATTCTTTGACAACGTCAAAGAGAAGGTAGCATTAACAATTGCATTGAAAGTAGCTCGTTGGCAAGAGAGATTGTGATGCAAAGGGAAAATAAAAATGTGCATGCGTGTTCAGGTAGGCTACTGGTCCTTTTGTTGCTGCTGAAGCTTACTTTTGGAACTTGTTTTAGCTTTTAAATTGTTGCTTTTTGCTAGTTTTTATTTGGTTTGGCGTGTTTTGTATTAGTGTGCTTTCCTCACTTTGTGTTATGGGTCTCTCACGAGGGGCTTTGGTTCTTGTTGTCCCCTCTAGGTGTTACTATTTTATTTCTTCAATAAATTTCTTTCGTGTTGTCGAGATTGTGAAAACAAAGGAAAAAAAAAAACAATAACTAATTTAATATGCACTTGTCGTCGATAAAATAAATCAAAGGAACTATGGTGGTATATTGACAATTTTTTTTTTCTTTTCACTCTTGTCTATCTTATAAGAAATGAAGTTAAAAAGAGATACTTCGATTTATGAAACTATTGGTGCGTTTACCTCATCAAATTTTGAAGAGTCTCTCACCACCTAATTTCCATCCCATTTGATTCACAGTTAGCTTAAGCCGCATGGTACATGTCAAGTTAAGAAAGCGCCCATGCCAGAGTTGATGTTGATTTTTGGTCTACATTTTTTTGCTTTAGTTTTCTGAAGGGGCCTTTCAATATAAACCCAGTCAATGACCAAAGTGTTGGGAAAAACCCTCTTGTTATAGTTATAGAATAAAAACCTAATTTTTATTTATTACTTAGTTTTTATGACTATTTTGCCCTTTAAGATAAATAATGGAAACAAATTAAAAGCACTTTATTTGTTTTTTATACAATTAAAAGTGTTTTTTTTTTTTTTTGGGTACTATTAAAAGGGCTTAATTTGATGCTTTTGTTAGTCCCAAATTCTGAATTTGAATTTTGAACATAACAAAATCAAACTTGACCCTATATAATGCACATAATTAATATACATATAACCAAAAGGTGAAAATGAATAACACACATACATACATTGATGAAAATATGCATGAGTGTAGAAATATAAGATATTGTTACCTTGTTAATAGTAAGTAAATTTAGATTTTAGCCACAAAATAAATTTTACTTTTGGAAAAAGTCAAAGCTTTTTCAAAAAGGTCAGAAAAACCTCTCAACTTTCAAATCAAAGACATGTAAATGTAAAGGATTCTTTAGAAAATCCAAAAATAAATAAGGGCAATTTTGTCCATTTTGACTTCTTTTAAAAAATTTCTCGCTCCTTTGGGTTTTTCCAAAATCTCCATGTATGGAGAGAACTCACAAATACCAAAACATATTCCCCTTTATAAAAAGAAGCAAAAAGTGAAAGAAAAATTGCAAATAAGAAGATGAAAGAGAAAAATAAAATAAAAGAAGAATAAGAAAAATGATGAAGGTGCCAACGTGAATGGACTGGATCAGATTGAAGGATTCAACAATCTTAACAGAACACTCCATATATAGAGCAAACCTCATACCTTCTCTGACAGCCGCTGCCTCCGCATTTGGGTAGGAGGTGAGGATGTTTTGGGAAGCAAAAGAAATGAGCTCTCAACTTGTGGGTTTCCAAAGTGGGTTTCGGATAGGTTGTCAGAATGCAGGCATAAACCAAGACTCTAAATAGACTTTATAGATCAAGTGGGTCTAGGAGGTTTTATACATGTCTTTGTTCTTCACGTCATGGAGACTATATATTAACATTCTTTGCAATTTCTGGGTGGGACACAATTTGGCATTTTAATTTTTTCCTCCCATAAGTTTCAATTACCATAAACTAATCCATGTGGTTCTTTCAACTTGGACATGTAAGACTTTAATAGGTTTATATACTCAAAACACATACCTTGATCCGACATTGTATTCTTGATTATTGGTTCACTGTTATAGGTTGATTTGCAGTAGGGTAGTGTCTCTATGCTATCCGGCTCTTGAATCTCTTTCTTGATGGGGTAGAATAATATTGAGAGTGATTAGCCGTTAGCATAGGGACCTTCCTTTTATAGGCATAGTTTAAGAATCCTCCTCATCATGGATTGCTTAAACTCCTTTAACCAAAAGGATTAGTTATCTCAATCCATTTAAAATAGGAAATCTTAAGCACTTGTATTTATCTAAAGCAGTCATATATCAAGCCTTAAATTAAATCGATCCATGTAATCCTAATTGACATTGGACTAGTTAACCTTAAGTGATTAGAAGACCATCTTTAGAGTTTGTATTAGAATGCAAATATTACATTCTCCCACTTGGTCAAATAATCACTAAAGAACAATGTCAATTACTGTAAGGCCTTGTGGAATACAGTTTGATTTTATTTCCTCATCAAGCCACTTGTCAACAGTGAAAATGATAATGAGTTATCAAGACTGAGCAAAGAAACTTCCATGAAGTCTTTACAACTACAGTTATCAAATCCAATGTCACATAATAGGGCTGCCATCAAGATTGAAATCATAGAATAAATCATAGCTAACCAAATTGACATAATTGCTATGATCATTCTTTTAGTCCGACTTATAGGATTGTTCAAGATCCTTTCTTTTACTCCAGGTAAAAGACATCACTGTTATGAATGCAATACTTTAAACAGTTAACCTTAAGCTAGCAACAAATCATTCACTGTTAATTACATTTAAATAACAAAACAGTTTATGCAGAACAAATTGACCAAACAAAATAAGCAAAAACAACATCAAAATCAATACTTTCAACACTTTAAATGCGTTTTTGGAAAGGCTAAACGACCTCAAATGGCCAAAAAACACCATATATCACAGCAATGCTGTGAGTTTGATTCCTGGCTTCATTTCCTTTTCAAAAAGGTATCATGCACCTCAATCAAAGCTCGGACGACAAATCTGCAAATTCGCGCTACGTCCCTTCTGCTCCCACTGTTTTTATGCATCAAAACCGGACAACACCCCCATACTAGTTACATGCCTCTTGAAAACATTATTTGGTAGCCCTTTATTGAATGGATCTGCTAGATTGGACTTTGTATTAATATAATCCATGGCAATGCTTCCTTTACTGATCTTTTCTTTCACTGATAAGAACTTTAGCAATAGAGGCTTCCCTCCGATTGACCTTTTGTTCCCTTTTGCAAACAATATGGCTGAGTTATTATCATTCCAAATCTGAATAGGCTTCTCAATTGTTCCCAAAACTTTCAGGCTAGTTAGAAAATTCTTCAACCAAATAGCCTGACATGTTGCTTCATCGCAAGCTATGAACTCTGCCTACATAGTTGAGGTGGTCACAATAGACTGCTTAACTCTTTTTCAAGAAACTACAACTCCTCCAAATAGAAAAACAAAACCTGAAGTAGATTTTAAGTCATCTACACACCCTGCAAAGTTAGCATCTGCATAGCCAACCAATTCTAAGCTCTCATTCCTTTTGTAAACTATCTTGAAATCCTTTGTCCTCTGCAAGTATCTCATGATTTTCTTCCCTGTAAACCAATGAGCCTGTCCTGGATTTGATTGAAACCTCCCTAACACACTTAAAGGGAAAGCTAGATCAGGCCTTGTGCAAACTTGAGCATACATAAGGCTGCCAACCAATGAAGCATAAGGCTTATCTGCCATCTCCAACTTCTCTTGATCTGTTTTTGTCGCTTGTTCACGACTAAACCTATCTCCTTTGTTAATAGGCACATCACCCCCTACACATTCCATCATATTGAACCTTTTGAGTATTTTCTCAATGTACCCCTTTTGTGAAAGTCCTAATAAGCCTCTTTTCCTATCTCGGCTAATTTCTATTCCAAGGACATAAGATGCCTTTCCCAAATCAGTCATTTCAAAATCCTTAGATAGGAAGACCTTGACATCACGTAACAATGTGAGATTAGTGCTTGCTAGGAGAATGTCATCCATATATAGTACAAGTAAAACGTAGTGCCTCCTACTGATCTTGACATATATGCATGAATCTAGGACATTTTCTGTGAAACCATATGTCTTAATAACTTCATCAAATCTCATGTACCACTGTCTAGAAGCTTGTTTTAAGCTATATAGCGATTTGTTCAATTTACAGACCATGTTTTCTTGCACCCTTTGAACAAAACCCTCAGGCTGCTGCATGTAAATTTCTTCCCTCAAATGTCCATTTAGGAATGCAGTTTTGACATCCATCTGGTAAAGGTGCATGTCAAAATGTGCAACCAACGCCATAATTACTCTCAATGAGTCTTTAGTGGATACTGGTGAAAAAGTTTTTGTATAATCAATGCCCTCTTGTTGTGTGTACCCCTTTGCAACCAGCCTAGCTTTGTACCTGTCTATTGCCCCTTTCGAATCCCTTTTAGTCTTATAAATCCATTTGCAGCCTATAGGTTTACATCCTTGAGGTAAAACTTTTAATTCCCAAACACCATTCTTTCTCATTGACTCTAACTCAGATTTCATTGCAGCCAACCACCTTTCATTGTTTTCACCCATTATGGCTTGCTTGAAATTCTCAGGATCATCCTTTCCAAGTATGTCATGCTCAGATTCTTGTAGATATACATAGAAATCCGGCAATGTAGATCTTCTTGCTCTTTTTGACCTTCTCAATTCCATATCCTGCATATTTTGGTCTGTGCCTCGAATGTCATTATTATTTTGCACAGGTAGATTCAAAATTCAAGCTTGAATTGTGTCTGGAATGTCATTATTGTCTTGCACAGTGGATTCAAAATTTCTGTTTGAACTGTGTCT
This sequence comes from Prunus dulcis, assembly GCF_902201215.1. Lineage (NCBI taxonomy): Eukaryota > Viridiplantae > Streptophyta > Magnoliopsida > Rosales > Rosaceae > Prunus > Prunus dulcis. Next base: position 15,335,615 of record NC_047652.1, read on the forward strand.
TCTTTCATATTGTCAAGGTTTTTACAGTTTGTCTCAACTGCAGGTATTATAACAATGCCTTTACTTGTCTTAGATCCAGCAATGTTATCAATCTCCATTGATTCTTCATCAAAATCCAAAACTCTATCTTCTATTTCATCAGATCCATTTTCCATGAAAACTGCTCTTTGAGTCTCAACAAATCTTGTAGTGTTCTTTGGACAGTAGAACCTATACCTTTTGGATCCTTCAGGATAGCCAATAAAGAAAAAACTCACAGTTCTTGAGTCTAGTTTCTTTTCCACAGGGTTGTAGAGTTTTTCCTCTGCTTTGCAACCCCAAACCTTTAAGTGGTTTAAGATTGGTTTCCTTTTATTCCAAATTTTGAAAGGAATTTTGTCAACACTTTTTGTTGGAACTCTATTCAAGATATAGTTTGCAGTCTTCAAGGCTTCTCCCCACAGAAAAATAGGGAGATTGGTACAACACATCATGCTTCTTACCATGTCTTTTAAAGTCCTATTCCTCCTCACAGAAACTCCATTCTGCTGAGGTGTACCTGAATTGGTATACTGAGCTATTATACCTTCTTCCTGGAGATATCTTGCAAAAGGACTTGGATTTCTTCCAGCTTTATCAAATCTGCCATAATATTCTCCACCTCTGTCTGACCTTACCACTTTGATTTTAAGTTCCAATTGTTTTTCCACCTCAACTTTATAGATTTTGAACATATCTAGGGCTTCTGATTTTTCTTTTATTAAATAGATATGTCCATATCTTGAGTGATCCTCTGTGAAGGTGATAAAATACTTGTATCCTTCATGTGTTGGATTTGGAAAAGGACCACAAATATCAGTGTGAATTAATTCCAACAAATTTTCACTTCTTACTGCTCCTTTCTTCATTAAGGTCATTAGTTTTCCTTTTATGCATTCAACACAGTTTTCATCCAACTCATTAAAGTCAAGTGGTGCTAACACAGATTCTTTGCATAGGGTGTTCAGTCTTTCTTTTGAAATATGGCCGAGTCTTTTGTGCCAAATTTTTGCAGATGTTTGATTATTACGTTTTGTGCTTGTAATGTTCATAACCATTTGAGGAGTTTTGCAGTTTAACTGAAACATATTACCAACAAGAATTCCATTTCCAACTAACTCTTTATTATTGAAAATTGAAATACCAAATTCATCAAAACTCAAAGTGAGCTTCGATTTTACAAGCCTAGCAACTGAAATAAGGTTCCTTGTCATAGAAGGAACATATACTACATCCACCAAATCCAAAACAAAACCAGAATCTAATTGAATCATAATTGCTCCAATGAACTCTACTTGTACTTTGACTCCATTTCCTACTAACACCTTCACCTCATCCTTGTTTGGTGGTCTCTTGGTTATGAACCCCTGCAAAGAATTAGCAACATGTATTGAAGCACCACTGTCTAACCACCAAGTATCAGTTGAAACATCAATCAAATTTGATTCAAAACAGACCAAAGCGTTTTCAATCTTACCTTCATTTTTGCCTTTGTTCTTCTGCTTTTCTAACCACCTCTGGTACCTTGTGCAGTTTCCTTTCATGTGTCCAAATTTTCTGCAGAAATAGCATTTTAATCCAGTTGGCTTTCCCTCTTTCATCTTGGTATTTTCCTTATCTTTCTTTTCTGCAAAATTTCCCTTCTTTTCTTTGAACTGTTTCACACAATAATCTTGTACCATATTCACAGTTTTCTGACCTCTTTCCATGATGATATTCTTTTCTTCTTGAACACTTATTGTTATGAGATCATTCAATGTCCAACTTTCCTTTTGAGCTACATAAGAACTCTTGAGAGTTTTGAATTCTTTTGGCAGTGAATTCAATGCAAAATGCACCATCATATCATCATATATAGTCATGTTTAGTCCCTTTAGCTTGTTCGCAATGTCTGCCATATTCATTATGTGAGCTCTTACACAACCTCGCCCATCATACTTCATCTCAGTCAATTTGTTCAGCAGAACACCTTTGTCTCATTTCTCAGATTCTTTAAATTTCAGACCAATGGCAGCAAGAAAATCTTTTGCACTTTCTGATCTTGGAATACTTCCTCTTAAAGAAGGTGTCATGGTTTTCAGCATAATCAGTGTAGCCATCCTGTTGGCTTTTTCCCATCTTTCATATTTCCTTTTGACATCTGCAGTTGCATCTGCAGCAGGTTCCTTAAGTGCATCCCATTTTAGATCTATATCATAGTCCATTAGCCCTAGTGAAATTTCCAGCTCTTCTTTTCACTTTAGATAGTTTGAACCGGTCAAGATTTCGATGGAGCTATAGCTTGTAGCATTGACTGTAATTTCAAGAAAACATAAATACAAATCCCTAATAACCTTAATTAAACATTATTGATTTGCACCTGTAGGTCACAAATCAAACATGTTCCATGGTCTTAGAACAACAAATCTGTAGAAGCGGTCTTGAAACAACAAATGATTCTACATCTGTGGATGGAGAAACACTCATTGTTTGCTCATACAATCTGTTTTCTAAACTGTTCCATTATAATCAATCCTTCTTGCACAATTCACATATGTAGATAAAAATTTGTCCAAGAGAGATTGAATATAATGCAATCTTGATCAGGAACTTCGAATGAAGAATTTCCTGCATCGATTTAGTTGCTGTGGCTCACTTAATCAATTCAGGATCCTCCCCAAACTTTGATCAATCAGTCTTTCAAACATGATTTAAGCAGAGAACTTTATGCTTAACTCATACTTTTAACAATTAAGATATGCAATCAAAAAATACATGCTTATAATGACGATATAAAACATATTTCAATCCTTTAAGGCGAATTTTATCTTGTAATTAGGTTAAGAACATATAACCTATACTCTTATACCAAATGTAAGTCTTTAATAGGTTTATATCTCAGGACACATACATTGGTCCGACTTTGTATTCTTGATTGGTTCCACTACTACGAAAAACAAAACGTCGCGTAAAGTCTCATTTAGCCGCACTAACTTCAGCGCGACAAACAATTTGTCGCGCATAATCCGTCGCGCGAAGATCGTGAAGAAAGCCTTTGCGCGACGAGGTTAAACTCTTCGTCGCGCAGAAATGTGCGACGTGTAAACCATCGTTGCACCAACGGTATGGAGACGAAACAACTGTTCATCGCATAAACTTTGCGCGACGAACATTTATTCGGCGCACTTATATTTGCGTGACGATTAGAATAGCGCGACGAAAAACAATTCGTCGCGCAAAACTTGTTAGGGAGACGTAGATGTTCGCCGCAGAACCATTCGCGCGATGACAAAGTTTTCGTCGCTCATATATTTGCGCGACGAAACGTCTGTCGTCGCGCAGATGGAGAAGCGCGACGAAAATATTCGTCGCGCAAAACATGTTTGCGAGACGCATGTATTCGTCGCGCAAGAATTAAAAGTAATAAAAAAGTTGAATTTTTATTTTTTTATGTTACTTGTGGTTTTGCGCGACGAAATGTTTGCCGTCGCGCAAAAATAATATTACATTTTTTTTATTTTTTTTTATTTTTTTATTTTTTATTTTAAATAAAATTAGTTTTTATTTTAATTGATTAAACAATGAAATTGCAATAAAAATAAATTAGAATAAAATTTTGTTATAAAATAAAATAAATGTATTACAAATAAAATAAATGTTTATGATGAAAATAAATACACTAATCAAATAATGAATCAAAATCAACCGAGTCGTCGCCAGTATGCGGGTCGGAGGTCTGGGCGTTCACCGGGGCAGTGGTCTGGTGGGGATGCTCGGGATGGACGGGCTCGGAGGTCGGCGCATCAAAATGCGGGACTGGAATGCCGGACTGTGCGAGGGACTGCAGAATGACCGACATCTTGCTCTGAAGAGTGGCCACCTGTGCTGTCAAAGCAGTGACCTGACTGTTTGACTGCGCCGATGAACGAGGTCTAGGTTCCCTCCGCCGGGCATTCCCCATCCCTCGACAATATGTCCCCGGCCTCCTCCCGAGAGTCTGATCCAACGTCTCCGTCAAGATCTGAAATCCAGCATCCTGTGGAGGAGCCACAGACTCGATCGGAGTCTCGGGAGGAAGCTGGGAGGCGGACTCCTGAAGAACCAACTGGCTCCTCTCCACCATCGTCGTCTGTTGAACATAACATAAAATATAAATTAAAACATGCATATAAATTGAATGTGTAACATAAGAATTAAAATTAAATAATACTTACATGAAGGGACTCGGCCAACTCATTCCCGGGTCGAACATAAACGCCACCAAAGACGTCGATCTCTGGGAACTTGGACCCCTCCTAAATTGAACAAGAGAAGAAAAATATTAGTATAAAAAAAATAAATTAATAAAAATGACATTAAAAATGAAATAAAAATTGTGATTATTACCCGACGCCGTGCATCCATCCTATACGAAAAGGGCCTGGAGCCGGAATGGTGGAGAAGGGTCTTCTTCTTCCTATTACCCTTATTCACTTGGGCTTTATTCTGTTATACAAAAAATGAAACGTATTAGTTAAAATATAAAAAATTAAATAATCATGAAATAAAAAAATAAAATAAACATTAATAAGTAATAAGTAATAATTAAACAAATATAATTAAAAAAAATACCACAAATTCGGGCGCTTGAAAATGAGCGCAGAGCCACTCCCAACTATCCTCCCGCCCCTCAAGCTCCTTCGGGCAACCCTCCTGAAGAGCGACTTGCGGATCATCATAGGCCTGAAAATGGTGGTGCAAGTCGCTCTTCCACTGCTTGTACCTCTCAGCGAAGAGTCTGTTGACGTACGTCAACGACTCTTCGCCGAGATCCTCCAAGTTATAGTTCGTCTGCAATCAATTAATTAGATACGTTAAGTAATAGAAATATACAATTTTAAAGAAAAATAATGCAAATGTAAGGTACATACCGACAACTGGCCGCGAACCTCCGCCTTGATCTCGTCAGGCATGACCCTCCAAGACTTCCATTGCATCGGGCAATGGGTCCGCACGACGTGGCCAATGTCGTGGGCCAAGGAGCTATGCAACTCCGCCGTCGGTGCAGCCCGATGGCGCTCGTCGTATCCGATGCTGATACGACTGTTGGTCACCCGGGTGACCTTCGCCGTCTTCAGCTGACGACACGGTCCTCGGGTGTTCTTCTTCGCTGCAAAGAAATAAGGTATTAATGTTAAATAAAAAAATATTGTCAAATTTCAATATAAAATGAACAATACAAAAGTGTAGTTATACCTGGCTGTGATCCCGAGGCACCCGTACCATCGGTCGATGTCGTGTCGATGGTGTCGGTGGGCCGGTGCCGCCGCCTAGCACTAGCTGGTTGCTCCACGGATGACGCAGATGACGCAGGCGCACGGGACGCCCCGGGACCAACCACCACGTAGTCCATCAAAGCTGGAGCAGTGGCAGCAGATGCCGACTGAGCCGGGGGATCCGAACTCGGTGCAGTCGTCATCGACCTACCACGCCTAATCAAGTCTGACATCTGCACATATAATTTCATTCAGAATTTAAACTAATTAATTAAAAGCATAGCCTGACCTAGGGTTTGGAATTTCGGAGTATCCGGGACTCCGATCAACGATCAGTCGAATCCTAAACGATCCTAGAAACACAAAGGTACAACTACGTGAGTTTCAGTTCGATCCAACGGTCCGAACATATCAAACCCGGAAAAATCGCACAATAGGCGAAATCCGATCAAGACTCAAACGGCAACCAAATTCAAATCCGAGCAA
>NC_047652.1:15341848-15343560 GCF_902201215.1 Prunus dulcis
ATGACTTTGAGCGACGAACATAAATCCGTCGCGCAATCATCGTCGCGCAAATTGGCTTTAATGAACCTTGCGCGACGAAATAAAAATTGCGCGACGAAAACGTATGTTGCCGCGACGAATACGAAGTTGTCGCGCGTGCTCTGTCGCGCAAAATGGAATTAATGAACTATGCGCGACGGACACACAAATATTCGTCGCGCAAAACGTTGTTGGCCGCCAAAATTTTGGGATTTAGGGTTTAGCGGGAGGCTGAATCTAAATGCTTGCGCGACGAAACTGATGTTGTCGCGCAAACTCTGTCGCGCAAAATGGAACTAATGAACTATGCGCGACGGATTGTTGGTATTCGTCGCGCAAAACGTTCTTGGCCGCCAAATTTTTGGGATTTAGGGTTTAGCGGGAGACTGAATCTGAATGTTTGCGCGACGAACCTAAAGTTGTCGCGCAAACCCTGTCGCGCAAAATGGAACTAATGAACTATGCGCGACGGATAATTGGTATTCGTCGCGCAAAACGTTGTTGGCCGCCAAAATTTTGGGATTTAGGGTTTAGCGGGATACTGAATCTGAATGGTTGCGCGACGAATAACAGTTGTCGCGCAAATTCTGTCGCGCAAAATGGATTCTATGAACTTTGCGCGACGGAACGCGCGACGTATATAAGGGTGAACGTCGCGCAAGTTCAGAATTTCATACAATTTTTCACTAAGTGTTCAAAGGGGATGGAGGGGTGAACTGTGTGCCCCAGATTGCGCGACGAATGAGTTTCGAAACGGTCGCGCAATCTTCCGTCTGCCGCTTTGCGCGACAGAATGCGCGACGAATAGGTTTTTCTTCGTCGCGCAAGTTCATAATTTCATAAAATTTTCACTAAGTGTTCAAAGGGGATGGAGGGGTGAACTGTGTGCCCCAGATTGCGCGACGAATGAGTTTTGAAACGGTCGCGCAATCTTATGTCTGCCACTTTGCGCGACGATATAAGTTTTACTCGTCGCGCAAATCCTAAACCCTAACAAGTAAACCCTAAACCCTAAGCCGTAAGCCCTAAACCCTATACCCTAAAATAGTTTTAATGATCCAACCGGCAAACTTATTTTTTTATACTTGGAGATCTTATACGCCAAAAATCAAAACGACCAAACATTCAGATATCAGAATACGGGACAAAATATTTCGACGGTTATAAATGAGAAGTCATGATTTAACGGTTATTTTAATTCCGATTTTGATCATTTTTTACAGCAACATTTGTTGACCCTATATGAGTACAATGAATGAATTTGATCTTCAATTTCAGATTTTTACACTAAGGGATACCACAGAAACGTTAAGTTACATGTTGACAAATGTATGAACAAATTTTTTAGTTTTTGGTGAATATATGATTTTGATAGCACAGTCAGTCTACGAAACTAGTTTCAGTCATCCAACCGTCCAACTTGTTTTTTTATAATTCGAGATCATAGACAGCAAAATTCGGCCCAAAACAACATTCAGAGATTAAGTAACGGGGTAAAACTTTTTGACGGTTCTAAATAAAAAGTGATGATTGAACGGTTATTTGATCTCCGATGTTGATGATTTTTTGCACCAACAGTCCTACACTCCATATGAATACAATGAACTACTTCGATCGCCAATTTGAAATATATATGTGTGTACATATTATACTGTAATGTTGCCTAATATATATTTGCGCGACGAAAATCGTCT
>NC_047652.1:15343660-15393823 GCF_902201215.1 Prunus dulcis
TTTTGACAGAGATTTCGCCACCGTCGTCCTCCATCCTCCGGCAGCCATTTTTGGTGATCAAGGTATGAAATCTCATCTACTCTTCGAGCTCTAGCTGTCTATGGGATAGGATTGGATTGATTTTGCATCCAGGAAATCAATTTTGAAACCTAGGTTTTGGGTGGATTTCAAAGTGAAATTCCAGCTGGGTGCCGTCCAAATTGGACCTCCTTGTAGTTGAATAAAGTGATACTCGCCTCGAGTAGTAGCTAAGGTAGAAAGGTTGGATCATGGTGTGGAGTTTTTCCGTCGCCGGAAATTACTCTACACACTCACGCGCTGTCGACTCATGTGGCGGCACGTGGGCAAGGATTTCAATTCGGATGTCGTTTGACTATCAAATGGATATCTCATATTGTGTGTTATCCAGGTTCGTAAGGTTCTGACCGTTGGATTATTTCCAAATTAAAATATGTTACTCTAGACATTCATAGAATCGTGTAGGAATTCACGGATCGTGAATTGGAGCTCCGGATGTTCTTATTCAATAACTTAAAGTTTGGATTTTACGATAAACGTCCGATCGTGCGATCGTGAGCGATCCGACCGTCCGTTTCAGACCAAAATTGCAGGACGTGTATTCTAGACCCTGTGAAACCTTTAGGAACTTTCGGATTGTAAAACGGACGTTGTGGTTCCCGTGGGCCCGGTTGACCCGAATTGGGAAGTTTGACCGTTTGGTTGACCGAGTGTCTCCCGATGCTATTCCATTGTCCGAATTGGGTAGTTGGACGTTAGAACGTCTCATTCCTCGTACACTCACTAGAAACCCGAGAAACTAGGATTTTAATTCAAAGTTCTCGTTCGAAACGCTTTGTATTAATTTCGTATTCGTATTATGAAATAGGTACTCCGACCATGCATACGCAGCAGGTGGGACCCTCTCAGGGTCAAGCAGCATGGGACTACTTGTGAGTGGACTTTGTTTTCAAATTATAAGCATGGTTTTATTGATGGAGAAATTGTGCATAATGTTTTAATGTTATATGGAATATATTATATATTCGATTGTTGAAATTTGTGTTTTTATAAAGCATTTGTGATATATTTTGGGTTTTGGCATATTTGAGTATCTTGAGTATATATATATGAATTTTGAGAATTTCTATATATGTTTGGCTATGTGTGGGGTACTTGGGTTGTTGATGTGAGATGTTGGACAATTGTGAGTATAGAATGTCAGTTTGGAGTGCTATAAGCACTACCTTATGTACTTCCCCGGATTTGAAACTTGGATACGGAAACTTGAGATACTTAGAGATGTCGAAACCTGGGGCATCCTTGACGGGATGTTGTTGTAGACCCTTAATTGGGTATACTGTGCGCGTAGGACTGGTTTTCAGGCCTGCGAGTTTTGAGTATTCGGCTGTACGTGCTGGCTGAGAGTTAGTCCCCCAATTGGACTGGCTCATTCCCTAGCCACATGGTCAATTGAGGAATTATTTTATGTGGGCTTTTCCATGTGGACTAGTCAAACAATCCCCCGGTTGGATTGTTTTCCCAGTACAACTAGGTGATTATCATATGTGTATATAGATATATATAACTATTTCCTTCGTTCTTGTTTTTTGGTGAGGATACTTCCTTGCCGGTCGTGCCAATGGGTACGCTTTTGAGAGTTTAGTTTTGGGATTTATGAGATTTGGACGGTGGGTTTGTAAAGTTTTCTTTATGGATTTCGGACTGGACATCCGGTATTGATTTGATTTTGATATATGTATATACTTGATTATGATGGTTTTGGAATGCACTTGGATTTCTTGCATGGTTTTCTAAACGGTGAGGTTATATTATGTTGGTTTACACTGAACTAAACTTTATTTTTGTCCACTCACAACTTTCGGTTTTGCGCCCCCCAGCCAGTAGTTGACTAAGCTCCGCAGCAGAGCCGGATCATGTGCTTACGAACCTTGAGCCTTCGTAGGACTCTTTCTTCATTTAATTCCGTTTGAACTTCGTTCTTGTTGTAATTGAATTCCTTAGATATGCTCAGTTATCGCCCGTAGTAGGGTTTGAACTGTTTATTCGCTTTAAAAGCATGCTGCCAGTTGGGTTATTAAACTGTGATTTTTGAACAGGTTGAGTTTTGGGAAATGTTCAATTTACAGGGGAGACTCTGCCAAAATTTTCGGTAGAAAGTCTCATTCTTTAGTAAGTGGGCCCGGCATCGGGGTGATGTCGGAATTAAGACGGGATTCGTCCCGATTTTCCGAGGAAATCCAGGGCGGATCCTGTCAATTTGTTGGTCCGAAATGTAGTATCAAAGCAAAAGAACATCTCCAAAGCAATCATAGTCTAACTTTGATCTACCATCTCTCCAAAAAAAAAGTTCGTCATCCGAGTGCATTGATCCACTTGAACAATATAGAAAAAATTAGGATCCTCAGCTTGTTTATGCTTAAAATGATTGATCAAACTTTGTGCATCCCCTCCTTCAATCAATTCTTCCTTCTTCCTATGCAAATAATTTAGACAATCTTTCTTAGTAAACCCAACATTCTCAGCACCACCAACTTCTTTTGCCAAATACGAATACGACTTTGTTGGCCTTATACCTGCTTCAACCATAGAAGACATAACATTTGCGTGAGCCTTTTGTATCTTCCAACCAGATTTGAGAAATTGTCTTTCTTTAAGCTTAGCAAACTCATGATTATGATATGAATTTATATGACTTATCTTCCACACACCATCATCCACTGTGAATCGAATTAAAGCCCTACAACCTGTCCTTGTATCCAATTGATGAACTGTCTTCACTTCACAAAGGTTTGAACACAAATAGTCTCGTTCTCGGATATTGTTTTTTACATCTCTTCGAATATTTCCTTTACAAATGCTAAATCCTTTCTTTAATGCATAGGAGTTGCATAGATTATATGGTTCAACTTCATTACACACCCCCATTCCCACTCTTAATTCATCACCGTCAAATAAATTTTCTTCTTCATTTGTTTATGACTTTTCCTTTTGCCAATCAGATTCCATGATCCAAATCAACAACCTTTTGTGTTTCATATAACAAAATAACAAAATTCAAAAGGTATATATATACACACATAGCATGTAAATTAGCTTTTCACTTACAGGAAATCAAAATTCACGTGAAGAGTAAGCAATTTTTAAAATAATAGCAACAAGAAAATTACTGATCACATCTTTCCAGGTAATATAAAATTTCAAGAGTTATTTTAAAGATTAAGCAGAGAAAAAAACAAAGAATAACAGGGGAAAGAAAAATAAATATCCCAGACTGCAAAATCAGTAGTTAGTAATTTACCCACAAATAGAATATGGACAACAATAAAAACCAATAGATTACAGTAAAAAAAATTTAAACGAAAAAGAAAAATACAGAAATCGATACCTGTGGTGTATGTATGAAGGAGTCGCTGAAGAGAAAAAGACGACTTTGAAGAAGGGTTTTGCATAGGAGAGGAATTGGGCGGGAATGGGAGGGTATTGTGCAAAAAAGTAGGAAAAAAAAAAATTAATTGGGAAATTAAAGGGCTGGTACGGATGTTGATATTGGATGAAAGAGAAACTCTACGTTTTGGTTTATTTTATTGATTAAAATATGTTTTACAAAGTTTTTAAAAAGATTGGCAAGTGGTAGTATTCTATTGGCTGGGATAATGAGTTGGAAAACTGACCTGCCATATTTGTGCCAGGAAAGTTTTTCTCAGACCGATTTCGGTTTATTATTTATTGATTGATGTCCAACTAGGGACGGATCTTAGAGCAAATTCACCCATTTGTTTTTTGCCATGGCAAGATGAGGGTTAGGGCAGCTACTATTCAAGTGAATAGTGGTTGCCATTGCAAAAAGCAATGTGTGTTTCTATCCATTGCCATGACAAATGGCAAATACTATTCATTTTTTTGTTTTATTCACAAATTTTTTTTATGTAAACAATTAATTTGGATAATATTTTCGGTTAAGATTTTTGGGTTCGTACGTGTCAATATTTATTATAAAATTCATATCTCATAATCGGATAAAATATTCATATAAGATTTTTGGTTTCAAAATTCAGATAAATTTCAAAATTCAAAATTCAAATTTAAGATATATTTCAAATTTCAGATAAGATTTTCACCCTCTAAAATCGCGTCAGATGTCATCTTTATATGTCTAAATTTTTATATAAAACCATAGGCTCAGCTCATACCTCTCACACCAAATCTTCTCTATATTTTCATTTCTCAGATTTTAGAATTCATACTCTATTCTCAATGTCAGACATGAGCAGTGTCTTGGAGAGCCAAGAGCGAGAAACTAGAGAAAGAAGACGTAGACGAGCTGAAGGCAAAAGGGTGCAGAGAGAACTAGATCAGCAAGTTGTCATAGCAGTGACTTTTCTTGATGAAGAAAACCAAAGCCGCCGTCGTGGTTCACAAGTCGGCCGTGGCCCGAATGTGGACAGACATAGGCATTCTCGGGGTAAGAATCTTCTGGAAGATTATTTTATCCCAACTTCTTTGCACTCCGATGGTCATTTTCGAGGGTGATATAGAATGTAACCCCATTTGTTCAATAAAGTCATGCATGATATTTGCAATTATGATGAATACTTTGTTCAAAAGTGTGATGCTACTGGGGTTTTGGGACTTCTTCTCGAGCAAAAGCTTACAGTTGTTATACGAATGCTGACGTATGGTTCATCTGCTGATTAGGTAGATGAGATTACCCGGATGGGGAAGTCCACTACTTTGGAGAGCTTGGTAAGATTTTGTGATGTAGTTGAAACTCTGTACACCAGAGACTACCTGCAGACCTACGCTCAGGGACCTCTAACGGCTTCTACAAAAAGCCGAAACTCGAGGATTTCCAGGAATGATTGGTAGCATCAACTGCATGCACTGGCAATGGAAGAATTGCCCAACTGCTTGGCAAGGAGATTATGGAAATAGGAAAGGACAAAAAAGTATCATCCTTGAGCCGTTGTTGGATTCAATACATAGGTTTGGCATGCCTTCTTCGGAGTTGTCGGATCTCAAAACGACTTGAACATGCTGGGTCAATCCTCGGTGTTCAACAATGTTTTGAGAGGTGAAGCCCCGAATATCACATATGAAATCAACAATACTGTCTACTAGAATGAGTATTATCTAGCAGATGGCATCTGCCCGAGGTGGACCACATTTGTCCATCGATTTTTCCAAGGCATCTCTCCATTTCCCTAACTCTTTATTGGAAAATTTCAACCTACTATATAATGCCATTTCTGTACGGATCGAACCCGATCTTTAACAAAATTTGGTATGAATTTCTCTTCACATATGACAAAATTTCATCTCATTGCCCGACATAGGACAATGACTAATTTGGACCTAACACTCACACAACAAAACATCTTCCGTGAATGCCCCTCCGGTTTCGATAGAAGAAGCCATAAGATGATAAAGAAAAATAAAACTTGAAAGTGAAAAAAATGGAGACTTTGGAAAAGGACAAATGAGAGAGAAATTTTTTAAAAGAAGCCAAAATGGACAAAATTGCCCTTATTTATTTTTGAATTTCCTAAGGAATCCTTTACATTTGCATGTCTTTGGTTTGAAAGTTGAGAGATTTTTCTGTCTTTTTTTAAAAAGCTTTGGCTTTTTCCAAAAGTGAAAGTTTTTTTGTGGCTAAAACCTAAATTTACTAAAAAAATATTGAGTAGAAAGTGAATAATAGTTGAAGAAGAAGAAAATGTATGAGGATTTTGGTGTTAAAAGTGAAGAGTATTGGTTGGTATTTATAGAAAGAAAAAAAAATTTTCATTAATTCTTGGGTATTTTTTTTTTTAAAATTCATTATTTTATTGCAAAAAAATTAGCTGCCGTTGGATTGGAGAGCCCAGAGGACGCCACGTGGTTGCTAGCCATTGGGGGAAACTGTAGCGCGCGTGCAAATTTTTTTACTATTGGCGCGTGCAACACAAGGGCCAATCGTAAAAAAAATTCAAACTCGAGGGCTGACGTCAGTCCAAAACGCAGGCTGAAGCTCGGACTCGCCTTACCTTCGGGCCAACCTAACCCCGTAGGACCCGCAGCCAGCCCAGGCCAGCCCTCACCTCACTGCTGGAATCGATTTTTGGGCCCCCCACCCCCCCACCCCAGCCCTTACCGCTGAAAAGGCTCTTAGAAGGGGCAACCTGGGCTACTTGTATGTTTCTAAGCCTAAACTAAAACATTAGCCCACCCAAGTTATAGCTATTCCACACTTTACACATCGTCCCCAAGTTAAACTATACTGCGGTGACGATACTGTAGGGGAGGTCCTGCGGAAAAATAGCTCGACGCCAGGATGATAAAAAGCTTAACACCTCTCATTCTTATTACTTTTTCAAATTCAAATTCAAAAAGAAAAAAAAATTAAAAGGTCGTCTTATTCAAAACCCCAATCCAATTATGAAATCCCTTCTCTCCCACTTCACACCTCGGAACGCACCGTTCTTATATTTATATAGAGAGAGGCGCTTTCACATCTTCTTAACCGGAAACGGCTGGGGAGAGGAAAGGTTCCTTTTTTTTAGGGTACTCCCGGGAACAGATCCAGTGGAGACGGGGTGGGGCCTGTAGCTCAGAGGATTAGAGCACGTGGCTACGAACCACGGTGTCGGGGGTTCGAATCCCTCCTCGCCCACAACCGGCCAAAAAGGGAAGGACCTTTCCCTTTGGGGGTAGGAAAATCATGATCGGGATAGCGGACCCAAAGCTATGGAATTTGGGCGTGGGTCTTTTGTCGAAATGGAATGGCCTTACTTTTTCTTTTGATTTATTTATCGTTAATGGTGGCTTAATTAAGTATAGTATGCCCGGCCCTAATCAGCATATTTTTTTGTTTTACGCCCCGTAATTCTTCCTCAGCCAGGCTGGGGCAGAATAGCAGAGCAAGTACAAGTATTAGTAGCATAGCAAAAATGCGTTCCTCGTCATTAATATGTTTGCTCGCGGTAATTGTGGCCTCTCGGGCGAATCGATGACTGCATCTTTGATGCACTTGCTAGTACATCTGAGAATTCTTAATTGGATAGTTGTAAATAGCCCCAGAACAAAGGATTATCCCGGACCTACGCCGAGGTATTGACGGTGATTCTCAAATATCGCAGAACAGAATGTGATACGATGAGATAGAATGCAATAGAAACAAAGACACAGGGAACGGGTTATCTACTCTTAACGGTCAAAGCGAACCCTTTCATTCCGAATTAAAGAATTCGGAATGAATAAAATCTCCCCAAGTAGGATTCGAACCTACGACCAGTCAGTTAACAACCGACCGCTCTACCACTGAGCTACTGAGGAACAACATGAAATTAGATCTCATAGAGTTCAATGAACCTACAAAACCCTTCAAACTTCCAATTAAACTATCCAAATTTTTCTTTCGCTCTCATGCTTTATGGGTCGTCTTATATTTTGTTCTGTTGCAATAGTCAAACATTTCCTTCAGTTTTATTTCTTTAAGCCCAAAATAAGAGTCCCACCCCACTTACGCATAAATAAACCCCTTCTTTTTGTTTTTGTCTTTGCTTTTGTTACAATAGCCAACCCTTACTGTACACAGAAAAAGAAGGCAGAAGTAGAATTCGGAGTAAAAATTCTCTTAGGACATGTTAACTAAAAGTAAGGAATATCCATCTCACTTAGAAGGGAAACAAAAACGTCGACTTAATGGTAGATTTTTTTGGTTTTAATAGTTTCTATTTATATGTACTCCTCATTAGGGTATTTTATTTTATTAATGAAATTCACTTATACCTTTGAGTTTTGTATCTTCTTAAAATATTGAGACGTAATGTAAATTTGGCCAACTTCGTTTTCAAATCCTAAATCCGTCCCTATGTCCAACAATCACAACCACTGCAACAAATAGACTAGCAACTCATGTATCATCTTGTACCATCATCAGATGTTTACCGTCCATCCAAATGCTGCTGTACGAGTGAGCAACACAAACATTCATATATTGGTTTCCCTTAGCTAGGTTTGAAAGCCATTGAACTACACAACTTTTAAATCATAACCATAATACTTCAATGTGGAAGCTTAATTCTTGATTGTTACAAACCAGTAACGAACTCGTTACTGGTTTGTAACAATCATAACCAATTAGGATGCTGGTAAAGTGCTTCAAGTCACACAGCTGCCACTTTTTCTTTTTCTTCTTACCAAAAAAAAAAAAAGAGTAGCTTTGTTGAAGCTGAGCCTCTATTTTGACAAAGTTTATATTCGTATTCTCCCATGAATGAATGAATGTGATGAAAGTTCTTGGAACAACCTCCTCCACCGACCAAGTAATCCTCTGAAAAATTCATCAAGGCATCCCTTTCTTAAAGTAGGAGGACCAAGATGACGGCCGGAAATCAAAGGCAGGAACATATTTGAAAGGACTCTATTGAAATTAATTAAAGGTCAGGAATATATGCCAAAAAACAATGTGGCTCATATTTAATTAATTGATAAGGCATAAGTTTACACGGTTGGCAGCAGAGAATATAACATAAAACCTTTAATAATTTCAATCGCCTGAGAGACTTGATTGAAACATCAGATTGTGGTATGAGAAGATTCAGTAGCCTCAGTGAGATGATATCTTGAAAGGAAATGATTTGTTGAGCCATGCCTTCCAGCTACTAACTGATCCCTTTGGAGCTGTCATCTCTGGCTTTCTCTCTGTAACATTCTGCACTGCCCTCTGCTTCTTGCTCAGCACAAAGTTCCTTCCCCCATGAGATCCTATACTTTCCCATGGACTTAAGGCTACAAGTTATATATAGAATTAAAATGTAATTAACAGGCCTATTAATTAAGTGAAAATATGTTCACAGTTTGACATGTATGCGTAGCGACGTAGATTTTAACACATGAACACGAAAGAATGAATCGTTTTTTTATTGTACCGTCGGATCCTGCGTTAGCGCAGTAGAGAAGGAAATCCTTGACATCGGAACCAAGAAGTGGTAGGCGGCCTTCACGAGCGTAGGACTTGAGAGCAGTGTCGATGACCCCAGCAACAAGATCATCTTCATTCACCACAAACCTTATTGGCCCTGTGCTTCCAACAACATTCACTGTGATCAAAAACCTGTTTTTCTTCACACTGTGAACTTCATTATTGTTGATCTTCTTATGCTTCTGCTGTAACGTAGTTCTCTCTAAAACATTCCTCCTCTTCAGCATTCTTTCTTTCTGAAATTTTTTTTTTTTCGGTTGCTTTTTTTTCTTTTTTTCTTTTCCAAACGCCTAAGTGAAATCAACCCAAACAAGAGACACACAGCACAACACAAATGAACTTTCAGAGAGAGAGAGAGAGATAGAGAGAGATTAAGTGTTTAGGGGGTCAAGGCCAAGGCAGCGATGGTACCAAGCCTGTTTGCAGGAACCAAAGGTGGTGGAGGAAGAGGAGAAGGAGGAGGACAGCGCGCGAAGGGCACGCGCAGAAGTCCTCTGAGGAAGGAAACGAAGGAAGTGCATGAAGGAACAACAAATCTCTACCATTCAAGACTCAAAGGTATTTCACAAGAAGAGGGAAATAAATTTGTGAAAGAAGAATATCTTCAGCGGACATGGAAGGCTTCGTGTCAAGTATGACAACTTCAGTTTATGTTGTTATACAATGTAAAGAAAGGAAGCGAATCCACATATTTCCACGCACTCCTTGGGAAAGAAATTGCGTGTCACCCTAATACAATGGCAAAGTGATATTATCTCTTAATACATGTGTTATAATATGACCACGTTAAAAATTACATTTAAAATATAATAGTAACAATTATTCACACATATTCTTTTTAAAAAAATTATTCACACACGTGAATTTATTTGCAATCTTGAGTGTTTTTTTAATACAAGCGATGGTGGTAAATATATTGTTCGTCAACGAATATGTTATGAATTATTACCTTTATTATTTTCAAAGATACATTCATATAAACTTAATCGTCAAGGCTTATTTATATATTTAAATTTTTATAAATATCAATTTTTACTTTCCATTATTTCCTACTATTACCCTCATATGAAAATCCTTCTAATTGATTTACTAGAATTTCAGCTCTAGTGGTCATAAATTTTCAAAGGAAAATGAGTGTGAAAAACCAAACTTAGAAAGTATTTTTCCCGTTTTGCTCTGAGCCGAAGGTGACATAAATTGTCACACAAATAATAACAGAGCCAGACATCAGGGAGAAAATCGGACTAATGACAACATGGGAATTACGCTACAGCACAAGGCCGCCTAACATTGTTATTGGTCAGTCATATTGGATATACCAAACCCAGACCTGCACTTATTGAATTCTAGCCCAATTCTTTTCTCAAGCCCAAATTTATTTGCCCATTTTCAATTTTCAATTTTTTTGATGTCAAAGTTAGGAAGGGGAGGGGAGAAAATTCACACACGGGTATTGTGGGGGTTCGAAAACAACATCACTTATGAGCATACCAAATACCTGGGTCAAACCAACTAACGCCCCATTAGTAAGAATTTTTACATTCAATAATATTAAGTTAAGCTAGGATTAAAAATAAATAAAACACAAATGGACTTCTAGTTATTGAACATTGCATGTGTAACTAAAGAAAATGATCTATGCATGTGTCAAATTGTGATTTGTATGTAAAATGATGACTCATTGCATGTGTAAATATGTAAGGAGTCAAATATTTTCTTCGAGAGCGCCCTCCCTTAAGGAGTCAATTCCAAATGCTGGCTAGGCATGCATGAACTTTCATTAGCTCTTTATCTTGTTGAATGAATGAATATTGGGATACTTATTTTTGGACATATTTATTCATGAGTCGAAAAATGTTGAAAGGTTCATTATGGGCAACAGCCAACAATGAATGATGAAGTATGTAAGTGGGTTACACGTACAATGTTGCTTCTAGAATTTATTTTCTGGGTTTAATTCAAGAATTTATTTTTGACTTATTAATCATATTACATCTTGTGAAACAAGTCCAGAAAGACCACCAAGACATTGGTCAAGGTTCACACACTTTGACAACAATTTGAAGTGTGGAATACTCATGAACAATCTATGTGCAATCTGTGTGAGTTGTTCAATTCATGGATGTTAGATGCTCAGTCTAAGCTAATGAGGAGAGGCTTGATGATGACGTTACGTATGAGGATAAAATATGTCTCATGCCCTTGGGCAAGCTTGAAAAGAAGAAAGTCTCATATTGAAATTAACCCTAAACTTTGTTGAAGAATATGAATCTTACATGGGAAACTTGACTAAATAAAATACAAAATATAATGAATAGTTCTACTACTAATAACACCGAGGCATTTTGTGATAAAACTCCACACATATTGGGCTTTGTAAATGATAAAGTTAAAGACAATATCAGTGTTGTTAGTAATAGACCGTTGGCCCGTCTCTCTGAATTTAACAAACTTATAAAGTAATTATTATGGGCAATGGAAAATGTGACATGGAAAGCCCCATTCATATATCCTTTGGGAGAAGAAGATACAAAAAAGTGCGAGGATAACTTAATTGAGAAGAAGTCAAACCCGCACCAATAAGCATCTTCCAACAAATTAGGTATAGCACACCAGATTTTGTGTTCTTTCAAAAAGAAAACAAACAAAAAGGGAAGATCGAGAAAATTAAATAAAATATTCCTAGATTCCATTTTAATTAGTCTTTGTGGAAGGAGAAGCAAAAAAATATTCTATAGATTAAAAAGTAACGCTATAATATTTAAACTACCTAACTAACTAATATAATGCATGCAGATGCTTTTTCAACAATTCTAGAATGCATGACATTAATTTAAAACAACGTGCGAAGCAACTACCTCGAATCTCTTATCTAATTTGTCTTGTTGGCTACATGTTTTCTAGTGGGGTCCGCCAGTCCGGCCGTTGTTTTTTAAATATTAGTTTTGTGTTCGCAATTTTCTTTTTCTCATCTATTATTATTGAGTGAATAATACTATTTGTCAACTAACTTTGATTAATTATAAACTAATTAAAGGTTTTTTTTTGTTGAGATGACTAATAATTAAAGTTGTTATCCATACTTTTAAGGCCTTTTAAATTTGATTAATTTGACCCCCCCAATCAAATTACACGCATTGCATGTGACATGTATCATCTATTAGTATTATATTTAAAAATAAATTTGACAACTGAATATATACAAACAACAAATAAAATAAATTGAGATTGTGACTTAGAAAATTAATGGTGTGACAGTAATGTAAGTACTATCGAGTTTGTAAAAGAAAACACTTTGCATCCCAAATTAATTCATTCTCTCTTATTTTGGTCAGAAATTTATAAAAACTAAGACTTATGTGTGATTAAAAATTTAAGACCATTGCTCGTGACCTAAGATGGGACGTAGTTTAATGCTTGCAGCTAAAGCAACGGACAATTTCAATGTGGTTTTTATTTTATTTTATTTTATTTTATATATGTTGGTTTATCAAATTATAATTTTTTTTTTTTTTAATGCAATGACTTTTGAGATCTTCATTGACTACTTATGCAATGACTTTTGAGTCTCATATGAATATATGAAATCAGCTCACTACACTTCTAAAAAGCTTTAAAAACTGTAATAATAATTCAAAGTTGAAAACGAAATTGTTTTTGTTCAGACAGAGAGGGAGACCTTTAGATACATCATAATATTGTAATTGAATAGCTTTAAATCGAATCAAATTGGGAGTATAATTATTTATTTAACGTCATTTAAAAAAAAAAAAAGGTGTTGATTTTTTCACTCCCCTTTCCATTATTATGGTGATGACCAGAACTTCAACACAATTAACAAGCAACTGTCAACAATTCTTTTTTTTCTTTTAATGTTGGTTCATCAACACCAACGGTCATAATTATTTATTTAACGTCATTTAAAAAAAAAAGATATTGATTTTTTCACTCCCTTTTCCATTATTATGGTGATGACCAGAACTTCAACACAATTAACAAGCAACTGTCAACAATTCTTTCTTTTCTTTTAATGTTGGTTCATCAACACCAACGGTCAATTTGAACAAAGACTTGTAGGGATAATTATTTGATAAACTATGGCTCTCTCTCTCTCTCTTTTTTTTTTTTTTTTTTTTTTTTGGGGTTAGATAATGTAAACAGTTCATTTTTTACCTCTTCCTTCAAAGATCGTTCTCGATACAAAGTCAGACAATTGAGTCATGTCATTACCACCACCATCATCTCAGTGTATTGGACACAAACAATCTTTTCTCATCATAATTAAAAAAGAATATAAAGTTGATCTTTCAAACCATATTTGTCTCTCTTTGTTTGTAATCTTCTCACGCCATCACATGCGGAGATGATATTTGTTTGTACAAATTTCTCACGTTATTTGGGGGTAGATTTTTCGCCTTTCAAGTTTTCTTTTCTCTCTTCTTCAATTTTTGTGAAATAATCATGAATAAATAGACCACATTCGGAGGTGTTGGCCAAAAATCTTCCGATGCATAAGTTAGTTCAATTGGATCTTTGATAAAAGATGTGGCAATAGCCAAAATGGATGGAGTTTTCTCTCACGGGGAGAGCCGGATAGACTTAGCCGTGTGTGGTGGCAGTTAGCTATGTGAGAGAGAGAGAGAGAGAGAGAGAGAGAGAGATGATTTTTGTAGGGTTATTGGAATTACCTTGAATGCGTATTTGTGTATTTATAGCCTCATTGTGTGCTAGGATTTTGAGAGAATAATTCTTATTTGGTTATGATTATTCTTCCTAAAAAAGATGATAGGAATTACTCTAAGAGATTTGGTAGAGACTAGTTCCTTGATTTATGAAGATTTTCTTATTATAAATCAAAGATAATGTCCCAAATTAAATGGATAATTAGTTTGACCTAAGAAATATTCCTCTTTCATATGTTGTCTTCTTATTAATCGGTGAAATATATGCTCCCACAATATTCATGCCGTTACTAACATAGATGAGAGAGAAATGAGCTAATAACACCAAAAGCTTTCCTCATAAAGGCAATTTCCCAATGTGTTATCTCAACCTACTTGTCATTATCGATCCTCTCCCACATTTCACTGTGAATGACCAACTGTAACACAGTATTATTATTAAAGATATGATTAGGAAACACCTAATTACATACATATTTACATTAATTATACTTGCTGTAATCTCCTACAGTGCAGGACGAGTTGAGTCAAACAAGCCCACAATCTGACGCCTTGGATTGCAAATTAAAACCAGCCCACTTAAACAAAACCCGACCCGTAAGCCAGTCTACCCTAAGTCAAACTTTGTACACACTCTAAACAAAAAAATGCAAAATGAAAGGAAAAAAGGAAGAACGAAGGAAAGGCAAAGTGAAAGAGTCTAGAGGAGCGCGTGAGACTTGCTGGTTTTGATGTTGATTGGTCGCAGAACTCAGTTGAAAATATTAAAGGCGTATGGGATAATGGGTGGCTCCTAGCTAAAGCACAAAGCCATAGCCTTCACAAACTTGTGTATAAAAAGGCAAGGAAAGCTTAAAACAAGACTCATCCACTACTTCCCTGTTTAGAAACAGAGCCTTTAAATTCCTTTGGGATTTTCTGGTGCTACTTGAATTGTGAAAACCATAAAACCAGTTTGATTAATCTGATCTTGATCTAATATTTGATGGAGAACTTGATGGGTCTTCTGAGGATTCACATCCAAAAAGGAGTGAACCTTGCTGTTAGAGACATGAGAAGCAGTGACCCTTATGTTGTTATCAAAATGGGCAAGCAGGTAACTCATTTCTTTGATCATGAAAATGGTCTATTTTTCTGATTTTTTTCTTGAATCTTGATCCATTTGGACTTATGGGTTTCTGGGTTTTGATTTGATGCTTGTTCATTTCAATTGATTGCTTATGAAACCAATTTTCTGGTATTGCAGAAGTTGAAAACTCGAGTGGTGAAGAGGAATGTGAATCCTGAGTGGGATGAAAGTTTGACTCTTTCTGTTGCAGATGCAAATCTTCCGATCATGGTTTGTGTGTATGATAAAGATACGTTTAGTTTTGATGACAAAATGGGAGATGCAGAGTTTGAGATTGGTTCATTCATTAAAGCCTTGAAGATGCGCTCGGAAGGCTTAACAAATGGAACCATAATTGACAGAGTGAAACCAAATAGGGAAAACTGCCTTGCTGAAGAGAGCTGCATCATCTGGTCCAACGGAAAACTTGTCCAGAACTTAGTCCTCAGACTCAGAAATGTGGAGTGTGGGGAAGTTGAACTTCAATTGCAGTGGATTGATGTTCCAAGTTCTAGGGGTCTCTAGATTGCATCCTCTCTCTCTCTCTCTCTCCTTTTTTGTTTTCCTGTATATTTGTATTTGGGGGCCCTGCTTCTTCAATTCTTTTGTTCATAGATATGAGAGATAGAGTTGTATTTTTGAGTTTTTATCCTCCCATGTATTGGTGTCAATCCTATGGGATGTGAGAAAAGTTTGAACAGCTTCATTTTCATTTTCTAATAAAATTACCATTTATTTGATTCATTCAAATCACTGTGTGTGAAGCTGTTGATGCCAAAATTGTAATCAACAGTCAGTCAGTTCAATCAAGTGGATTCAACAAAGTCTCCCTTATTCAACTTCACTGTCATTCCATAGGATTCCACCAGCACCAATCTGACCAGAATTACCTCTTCTAACCCCTTCTCTGCCATAGTAAATGATGATTTAACCCGGACTTCACAAAATGCGACCACTTGCTTACTCCATTTCAGCATCCTAAACCACAACGCAACAATTTCATAAAATACGAAGACTGAAATGTTAAACTTGAAAACACAAGTAACATTCATTACGAGTGAAAATTAAGAGTACTAAATTGGAATTAATCATAAACCTCTTTAATGATTTACTAAACCAATGTTACCAGGAGAAAGTAATTATGCGCAACTGAAATTAGGTATAGCACACCATATTTTTTGTTCTTGAAAAAGGAAACAAAGAGAAGGGAAGATGGAGAAAATTACAACAAATATTTCCTAGATTCCTTTTTAAATTAGTCTTTTCTGAAAGGAGGAGCGCATTCTATAAAGTAAGGGTATCTACCTTAACTTATAGCTAGAATTCACGTGACCGCAGCAGCCGGGGCTCTCGCTTTTTCAACAATTCTAGAATCCATGACATCACTTGAAAACAAACCCGAAGCGAAGAAACTACCCCGAATATCTTATATCAGACTTTTTTTTTTTTTTGGGTATAAGTCAGTTTTTCTACAATGTGTGCCACAAAAGGGAAGAAACTACCCTTATGCCTTCCACCATGTTCACTGTGAATAATAGAACACAAGGGACTGAACAGGGACAAAAGTGAAGAAACTAATAAAATACTAGCCAGCAGACGACTGTGTTTTTTGCTTATCATTAAAAAAAAAAGGAATGTTAGCAACCTTTTTTTTCGGATCTTCAGTCTTTTTCTCATGACATGTGTCACTTATATTACACTTAAAATAATATCATTAATACATGATACAATTTGGCTTTTATTTTCTAAATTTACTCTAATGCCTTGATACTTGACACTGCTAAATCCAACAACAACAAAAAAACCGCATTAAAAAAAATCCTGTATTTTCTATATGTTTTTTAGTACTTTAATTTTTATTTTATATATGTTGGTTACCAATTTAGAAACTTGTTCCATAAAATAACTCTTTTTCTCGATGCAATGACTATTGAGATCTAAATTATTGATCACGCATAAGTCAAATTGGGTGTATAACGTTTTAGAATTATATGATATATTAAATCGGTGTGCTCAATCATTATTATGTTGATGACCGGATCTTCAAAACCATTAATAAGCAACTGCAAACAATATTTATGTTTAATTTTTTTTAAAAATATAAATGATAATCTAAATTATTTTAAATTAATTTAATCTACGAGAAAATGAATTCGAACTTGAGTGCAATGGGAGGTGGGCTCACTGCCCTAACGAAACCATGTTTGTCCTTTTGTTTTTAATCTTCTCACATCATCACATGTGAAGGTGATATTCATGTCGTTACTAACAAACGATGAGAGCATGACCTAATAACAGCCAAAGCCTTCCTCATCAAGGAAAAAAATCCCCAAAATGTCGTCTTTACCTACTTGTTATTATTGATCCTCCCAAATTTAACTCCGAATGATTAACTGTAACACCTCATCACCTAATTACATACATATTTACATTAATTATAGTTGCTGTAATCTCGTATAGTCCAAGTCCAGCTGAGTCAAATAAGCCCGGTAGTAGCCTGTAATCGACCACACACACAGTGACATTCATTCACCATCACAATCCGGCACCTTGGATTGCCCGGTCAATTATAATTAAACAAATAAAAACCCGACCCGTAAGCCACTCTACCCTAAGTCAAACTTTGTACGCTCTCTAAATAAGAAAAAATGCAGACTGAAAGAAAAAAGGAAAAACAAAGGAAAGGCAAAACCAAAGTGAAGTGAGAGTCTAGAGGAGCGCGTGAGACTCTTGCTGGTTTGATTTGATGTTGATTGGTCGCCGTTGAAAAAATTGAAGGCACATAGGATAACGGGTGGCTTCTAGTTAAAGCATAAAGGAGGAAGGCATAGTCTTCACAAACTTTTGTGTATAAAAGGAAAGGAAAGCCAGTGGTTTGGTATCAAGAACTCATTCAACCACTTCACTGTTTAGAAACAGAGCCTTTTAAACTCCTTTGGGATTTTTTGGTGGTACTTGAATTGTGAAAACCATAAAACCAGTTTGATTAATATTTGATGGAGAACTTGATGGGTCTTCTGAGAATTCACATCCAAAGAGGAGTGAACCTTGCTGTTAGAGACATGAGAAGCAGTGACCCTTATGTTGTTGTCAAAATGGGCAAGCAGGTAATTCATTTGGCTACTCTTTTTTTTTTTTGGTGTGTGTGGTGAAAATGGTATATTTTTGTGATGTTTTTCTTGAATCTTGATCCATTTGGACTCATGGGTTTCTGGGTTCTGATATTGCAGAAGTTGAAAACTCGGGTGGTGAAGAGGAATTTGAATCCTGAGTGGGATGAAAGATTGACTCTTTCTGTTGCAGATGCAAATCTTCCGATCATGGTTTGTGTGTACGATAAAGATACGTTTAGTTTTGATGACAAAATGGGAGATGCAGAGTTTGAGATTGGTTCTTTCATTAAAGCCTTGAAGATGCGCTTGGAAGGCTTAGCAGATGGAACCATAATTGCCAGAGTGCAACCAAGCAGGGGAAACTGCCTTGCTGAAGAGAGCTGCATCATCTGGTCCAAGGGCAAACTTGTCCAAAACATGGTCCTCAGACTCAGAAATGTGGAGTGTGGGGAAATTGAGCTCCAATTACAGTGGATTGATGTTCCAAGTTCTAGGGGTCTCTAGATTGCATTCTCTCTCTCTCTCTCTTTTCTTTTTCTCTGTATAGTTGTATTTGGGGCCCTGGTTATTGAATTCTTTTGTTCACAGATGTGAGAGATGGTATTTGAGTTTTTATCCTCCCATGTATTGGTGTCAATCACATGGGATGTGAGAAAAGTTTGAACAGCTTGAGTTTCATTTTCTATTAAAATTACGATTTATTTGATTCATTCAATTATTGTGTGTGATTTTGTTGATGCCTACTAGCACCAATCTGACCAGAACAACATCTTCCTTCTGGTAAGATCAATAATTATTTTTTGGGGTTTTTATCGCAAAACATTCCTAAGGTTAATTAAACTATTAGGTTAAGTTCTTTTTGTTTTGCTTTTTATTTTTGTGTCATTCGTGGTTCTCAAAGTTAATATATGTGCTCACAAGTAGTCTCTACCATCAGCTTTCGTCAAGAAGTTTGACATGACACACATATGGGACTTTACATATCTAATAGGAGTGGAAATTCAATTTTAAAATTTCTATTAACATTGTGAAGGGAAGTACTACTTACCACAAACTTAATCTAGAAGGGAAATTATAATCTGACTCGCAACCAAATTATTGTGTGAAGTTGATAGCAAAAATTGGACTAACAAACAGAATAGCCAATTAGGCAACAATATATAAATTATGCAAAATGAAGAATGCAAAGAGTCTCGATCAGAATGACATTGGTTTTATGACAAACAAATAATCTCCAATGCATTATTCAATGGAAGGATTTGTAGACAATCTTTTTGTGTTATGAATTCTATATCTTTGGTGAGTACTCAGCGAATTTGCCATTGAAACGACATGTAATATTGAAAAGGATAATGCTAGGTTTATCACATTTATATACTATATTGTGTATTATCTCTTTAATAAAAGTAGAGCCCATCAATACAATAGGACCCTCTATTAAAGAGGTGCTAGACAATGTATTATACCTAACATTTTCCTATTGGGAAATTTACGCACCAAAGTAATTAGAAGTTCAAATTAGAACCACTTTATTATCCTCCCTAGTTATGACTCACTCGTTTGTTGACATCATCATCCTCAGATCTAGAATCTCATTCGCTTTTAATTATGAGTAAAAATATCCCATTTGGTAAGGTTTTTGGAGAATGTTTTATGATAATGAAAACGAGAAAATGAATTTGCATTTTTAGGATTTGAAAATGCTTTTGTAGATTAATTGGAAAATAGATTCAAAAAATAAAAATAGTGAAAAACGTGTTTGGTATGACAATTTGAGAATAATTTAAAAAAAAACATTTTTTTTGTTGGATGAGTTCCTTCACTACCTCCTCTCTCTCTCTCTCTCTCTCTCTTCTTTCTCCCTCTGCTCTCTGTCTCTCTCTCCCCTCCTCTTTCTGCTCTACTAATTATCACATACCTTGTGACTATAATAAAGCATAGCAGATTGGAATTCTACCAAATTCTTCGATCTTGGCCAACTCAAATGTAAAATAAAATAAAACCAAATTAGGTCATTGAAATTCATCACCAAGACTTTCACAACCATCAGCCTAATTTTGTCACAGATGAGACAGGCTACGACGAGGAATGGATCTGAGATTGTGTTTGCAAGAGGGCGAGATGAGGAGGAGGCGAAGAGAGAGAGAAAGCTGACAGAGGCAGTGGGGTCTTCCTCTTTTCGTGTGGGTTTCTCTGTGTTTCCATTAAACCATTTCCTGTGTTTTCACTTTTCCTTTGAAAATGGGGAAAACAACAAAAAGCTGTTTTCTAACTTGGAAGAAAAGTTGAGTTTGTTTTCTAACTTTGTTTTCCGCGTTTTCATAGTTTACACCACCGAACATATTTTGGGTTGTTTTTGTTTTTGTTTGGAAAACGACGTGGGAAAACATTACCGAAAGCCACCTAAAGTTCTCGCTCGGAACTTGCAAGGCATACAACATGCATAAAAGTCAGCAAAATTGCATCATTTTCATTCTAAATCTTATTTATTAACAGAAAATAAGAAGTTGTCACATTAATTAATAATAAAAATTTGACATTTAGTGTTATTGATACGATTAATTACCCTCCCATATATATATTTGAGTGAAATTACCAACTGTAATACTGTATATGACGACTCATGATGAGGACCTCTCAATAAGAAAGGTTCTCAAAAAAAAAAAAAAACACCTAATTCATACCTGAGCCAGCTTAGAACTCGTTTTTTTTTTGTTTTTACCATAAAGAATTAACATAGCCAACTTGTAGTCCTGGTTTATTGGAGCATAGTCAATTTGTGCACACAATCAGGCGCATTAGAGACTGAGTGAGATAATTTTTGCCCCCATAAGTCAAATTTTTAACACTATCTCACCCCAAAATAGCTATGGACGGTTATAGTTTAATAAAAAAGAGTCTTGGTTTACAAATTAGTGATCTCATCTTCGAATCTTAGTGACAATTTGATAGTGTGTGAAAACTCTCGTCTTTTTCCTAATTTTGACAGAAAAAATAAAAAAATCTCTCCCCATAATGACAAATAAAATAAAATAAAAGGCAAAATAAACGAGTAGAAGAGTGTGGAAGAGCGCGTGAACAGTTGAGAAATACAAAGAGTAAAGTTAAAAAATACATTGGCTTAGCTATTGGGTCAATATAAAATGTTGTTTGGTAGCCAACTTGATTCAGCCACTGAGATTTAGACTGAGGCTCCCAAATTGCAATCTTCAATCAAACCTCTCATCCTACTCCTACTCCTGCGATTTCTGGTGCTTCTTACTTTGTGAAGATAAATAAAAATAAAATATGGATCCAATGGAGAGCATGATGGGTCTTCTGAGAATTCACATCCAAAGAGGAGTGAACCTTGCTGTTAGAGACATGAGAAGCAGTGACCCTTATGTTGTTATCAAAATGGGCAAGCAGGTAACTCATTTGGCTGTCTTTAATAATGAAAATGGTTTACTTTTCAGATAATTTGTCTTTCTTACTTTTCTGTTGCATTTCTTGATCCATTTGCATTTCTGGGTTTCTTGGTTTTGTTATTATTTTCTACAAATTTAGGTTATTGATGGCAATACATGGATCTGGTAGGATCACTTGTTGTTTCACTGTACATATTCATATTTTCTGTTTATAATTGTACTAGTGTTTGTTTGGGTTTAAGTCATGTCTTCTGGAAACCTCTTAAATAACCCTTTTTGTTTTTTGGCCTTATTAGTTGTTGCTTTTTTCATAGTATTAAAAACTCCAACCACACAAGAGGGTATCTGAAAAAAGAAAAAGAAAAGAGAAAGGAATCTATTTCTTTTTGTTTTCTTTCATTGTAAAGATTAAAGAACAGTAAATGAAGGAATTTATATGGTTTCCTTATTTTCTGTCTGTTGCTGTAAACATTTGTTTTGATTTCCAGAATATTGATATCACTAAGGGATCTGGTTTGTAATTTTATTTGAAGTCATCAAGACATTATTATTTTTAATCTGGTGGTAATGTTTCCCGTCTTCACCAAAACAAAATCTGGTAGTAATGTGCTTCTGTGGAGGACATTTGCTTTGTCAGTTAACAGTGCTATCCCCCCGTGACGTGCAAGTGCCTCTCTTGTCCCCACGGGAATGAAAAAGACATGGGTTCAGGCACATTAGTTATTGACCAGGAAATCAATGAACACCCAACTTTGCTATGTGGTGGTTCTCCACCAAACAACTTTCTGAATTACGTCTTGTTGAGGTTAAGAGCTTTGAGAAATTGATGTGATTCCAAATATCTATCATTTCAACTGATAGCTTGTTGAATTTATGTTCAAAAGCAGAAGGTGAAAACCAGGGTGGTGAAGAAGAATGTGAATCCTGAGTGGAATGAAGATTTGACACTCTTAGTTGCAGACCCAAATCTCCCAATCAGGCTTTGTGTGTATGACAGAGACACCTTTAGTTTTGATGATAAGATGGGGGATGCAGAGTTTGAGGTTGCGACATTTATTAAGGTCTTGAAGATGCGCTTGGAAGGCCTCCCAGATGGGACAATAATCACAAAAGTGCAACCAAATAGGCAAAACTGCCTTGCTGAAGAGAGCTACATTGTCTGGTCCAAAGGCAAACTTGTCCAAAACATGG
Organism: Prunus dulcis; assembly: GCF_902201215.1. Lineage (NCBI taxonomy): Eukaryota > Viridiplantae > Streptophyta > Magnoliopsida > Rosales > Rosaceae > Prunus > Prunus dulcis. Next base: position 15,366,145 of record NC_047652.1, read on the forward strand.
TCCTCAGACTGAGAAATGTGGAGTGTGGGGAAGTTGAACTTCAATTGCAGTGGATTGATGTTCCTACTTCTAAGGGTCTCTAGATTTGCATTGCATCCACACTGTCGCTGTGTACAATTTTGAGTCTTTGGTTCATAAATGTCAAAATAGTGATGTTTTAGAAGGGTATCCACCTATGTAGTATGTATTGCTAACATATGGGATGTGAGAAAACAAATTAGAATAACTTGATTTTCATTATGTAGTACATTACTGTTTATTTGATTCTCATTTTGGTTTCAAATAATTTTTTTAATCCTCATTTTAGGCCTGTAAAACTGGCCCAAGCTCGATGGGCTAGTCCGAATCCGATCCTATTTTTTTAGCAATGGGGGAAGTGAGGAGAAAGAAGTAAAAAGACCTAGCTAAAAGAGCAAGAAGACAATATGTTAGGGTTTCTAAGGCAAGACAGAGCTACCAGCGCTTATAAATTGGAGAGGCAATGTCAGAGCAGTAAGAACAAGCACCTTGTAGGTGTTGTAACTGTTAATCTCAAGCATTCACCCTTTCCTTATTTGCCTTTTCCTTCCAAACCCCCATCTCAAATTCTAAACACTACACAAACCTTTCTACAAGACATTGTCCTAAGATTCAAACATCGAAGTTACCTCTTTCTCTTTTAGTAAAGTTATGGGCAATTAGCTATTATACCACAAGCCTCAGTAGCCAAGCTATGTTTTGGTTTATCATAATTGTTCAAAACCATAGATTCTGTTATTGGTAATAACCATTTAAACCATTTAAGAAAACCAAAGCACTCTCTAGGAATTTGCACAATTTCTGAGTTCTTTAGGTCCAAATCTATAAACTTAAGAAAAGGGGCAACATCATAATCAAACTCATTTGTTAGGACAGTCCAAGAATTCCTGTAAGTCAAGTTGGAGGAATAAAAAGCAGAGAAACCATCAAAAATTGGAGAAAAGATGGAAATCATAAAAATATTATTGCCGTAAATAATATTAAACTAAATACGAATAAATGCACTAAACCTAAATACAGAGGCTCATGATCCATAACGTCATACCAAGATAAAGTGGGGTTTCATATCATTTGTCACAACTTAGCTAGACATGCGCTTGTTTACACCAATCATACGTGATATTTTAGAAGGAACATTAACAAATGAAGCTTCATTTAATGCTTATATTATATAGGCTAAATTGACCGGTATATTATAATATATGATTCAACGCACATACAAGCTGCCCAAGTTACTTGGTGATCACACACGTCCCTTTCCACTTCTCGCTTTGGCCAATGTTTTCCTGTAAGACTTTACTCCCATTTCTAACCACGCGTAAACTCAATCTTGTTATGAATGAAATCTTCAAGCTTTAACGGTAACCTCAAACTAATTTAAAATCTCTGGATTATTTTGGATCATCTGCTATGTGTTTCTTGTGCAAGGATCTGATCTAGATTCATGCTAGTTTTCTCCAAGGCATGTTTCAATTGGACGTTCGACCAGGACAAGTTTTGTTCGTATATATTTGTTGTTAAAGACGTCCCCTTCAAGAAAACCACCCAAAAGTCAAATTCCAGAAACGACCAAGTCAAATAAATACTGCAACCATGAAAGGGCAGAGGGCGCAGCCCAGTGCTTGGACTTTCCAGTCAATTGCGTACCAAATAAAATAAAGGCAAATAAATCACTGATCAAGAATTATATACTGGAAAATCGAACACGAATTCCTTCCAATTAAGAGTTTGATAAAAACCATTTCCTTGTCTGCGCGTGAGATTATGGAGTTAATTAATTGATTAATCAACTCTATGGTGCAAGTTGCAACGACCCAGTAGAGAAAGGCTTGGTTGTTGTGGTATAAAATTCAGTTGGGTTTTTAATCACGGATTGAAAAAGCTATCCACAAATCTCTCTCTCTCTCTCTCTCTCTCTCTCTCTCTCTCTCTCTCTCTCTCTCTCTCTCATCCTTGTTTTGTGCCATAATCACAGCTTGTTTTCAAGTTTGAATGGAGCACCTGTTGGGCCTTCTTAGAGTTCGAGTGCAGAAAGGGGTCAACCTTGCTATTAGAGATGTCACTGCCAGAACCAGCGATCCTTATGTTGTCATCAAAATGGGCAAGCAGGTAACTTGGTTCTCTTCTCTCCATATGTTTTCATGTCTTGTTTTTGTTTCTGGTTTTTGCTGGAATTGTGGACTTTAAGTTTTAGGGTTCTGGTCTTGGACTTTAAGGTTTGTGGATTTGGATTTTTGGATTGCTTTGGTGGTCGTTGACTTCATGGTCAAGCTTTTCTTTATATTGTCAAATATTTTAGCCAGTTAGAGTCGACCATGTTCGATGTAAATTGTAAAACAAACAAAGATAATGTTCTTGTTGACTCTGTTTTCTGGGGGTTCCTTCAACTTCTTCCTTTATTTTTGCAGATGATTTTGTCTCTGTCTTTACCTTTAAATTCAATCATATTTTGATAGGGTTTTAATTGCACGATGCTTTCAAATAAGGAGGGGAAACAAAACTTCAATGATCTGTAGCTTTGTCCCCTCTGCCCATCTGCTCTGCTTTCAGTTGGTTAAGGTTTATTTGTGTATTGTCACTGATGGTTTATAAATGTGTTGCCTTATGCAGAAGTTAAAGACTCGTGTAGTGAAGAATAGTACCAATCCCGAGTGGAATGAAGATTTAACACTTTCAATTGCAGATCCAACTCTTCCAGTTAACATTGTAACTACTTTTTCTTTGGCTACATAGTAGCTGCATTTCACATTAAACTTAAATTTTACGCATCTTTACTGAAAGATTTGTGGTGCTGATGTTGCAGCATGTGTATGACAAAGACACATTTACTCTTGATGACAAAATGGGGGATGCTGAGTTCGAGATTGGCCCGTTTCTTGAAGCGTTACGGGTGCGGGTGCAAGGCGTACCAAGCGGAACCGTACTTTCCAGAGTGCAACCGAGCAGGCAAAACTGCCTAGCTGAAGAGAGCTGCATCATCTATACTGATGGCCAAGTTGTCCAGAACATGTGTATCAGACTGAGAAATGTGGAGAGAGGGGAACTGGAACTCCAGTTACAGTGGATTGATATTCCTGGTTCTAGGGGTTTGTAAATTTTCTTGTCAAAGTCCTCTGCTTCGGCATTATGGCAGAGATTTGGAGCATTGTAATACCACCAGCTCTGGATTGGATGAGTTTCTTTGTTAATAGGCTTAAAAACAGAGTGGTTTTGAGTGTATCCTCCCCTTTATTATTGTAAACACGGTTTGTTGAAAATAAAATAGACAAGAAGATGCATAAAACATATGTTCGAATATGATGAATTTGTGTGTCACAATCGATGTGGGTATTCTCCAGAAATGAAAAATGCAGGGATTCAATTTCCTATATGATCCGAGGGTTGCAAGCAATTGATATTGTATTGAAAAATGAGGTTTGATCGAGGGCAGTCGATGCTTTGGATATTGTTTTCCTTCTTTCCTGAAAATCACGGTCTTACTTTATGTTGAAGAGATATACTAGTGAGTGTTAATTTTCTTTCTCCGAAGAAATGTAGCGGATGGAAAATTCTGTTGCAACTAAACACTGCTTGTTGTCAAGAAAGAGATTTTATCGTTCAACAATTCATTTTCCTCTATGTTTTCCTCAATAAATTCAGCCATTAGTACAAAAGGTATGCTTTAAGATACATAATTTTTAGGAAAGCCGTTTTTTATTATTTAAAAGAATGTGAATTTCTGGACATGCACAAAACATAAAACAGAAAGCTGAATTATAGGCATTTTTTAAACCTGTTAGGTAAACTATTTCCCACAAAGAGTACTATATTGGTGGTGGGGGGCATAAGCAGAAGAAAGTTAAAGAAAGGACCAAAAAAGAATGGTCCAAATCCTTGTCAGATGCAAAGCTACATATGAGGCCAGGGCTTCTACAGCAAGACCTATGTCTCCTCCTACGGTTTGGCTATACGCGGGAAAATTTTGTACTTACCCTCACCAAAAATATATAAATCGTTGTTCAATTTGTGGCCAGTAAAAGTAAAAGCCAGAGTTTTCCCTGGCCATAATGAGTTGGCCATCGACTGACGTGACAATGTTTAACTTGTTTAAATTATTCAAAGCAAATGAAATATAGTCACAACAACTGGTGTCCAAATATTAATGTAATAAGAAGTTGGTTCTAATAGCATTTGCCTCATATAAAAGGGTTAATTACAGTTTATTATTATATGGTTACACTCTTAAGATATGTTATTTCTTATCTTTTTAATTTTTACAATTTTCATATAGATAGGTCATGATTTTACATATGCTGATTTTTCTTTTGTTGAGAAATTTTGGAATTTCATTCATAATTTAGCTAAAAAAGTTACTAACCATAAATACAAACTAGCCACAAAGGGCCGTTACAATAACGAAGCGATCTAACATCAAAATTAAGACAATCTGGTGTGCCTTCACTAACGATACGCATGATTGAAGAAACTCTGACATATGCATCCCAACGAAAATTGCAAACTCAAAACAACCAAATAGAAATAACGGTTGAAAAAACCAAACTATAATAATACAAATAAAACTCTCACAAGAGATATGTGGAAAACTCTCAGAAGAGGAGAGGTGAAAAACTCTCACAAAAAGAGATGTGAAAATTACATAGAAAATCTAAAGAGTCTCTTCGACTTATTCCAAATGTAAAGAAACAGAAAAAATAACGGTGATAGAAATCTGACACTGAGCCTCAACTGCCTGTGGGGGGGGGCTAGGATTTTTTTTTGGTTTTCAAAACTAGGATAGATTTATTTTAAACACTTTTATGGTCATTAAGTTGTCGACATATTATTATTTTTAGGGTAAACTACTGAATACCTACCTGAAATATAACGCTTGTCGAAATGTCCCCCCTGAATTATTTTTTCAGACAATTTAACCTTCAGACTATTTTAAATGGTCAATTTAGCCCCTGCCGTCAAGTTTTTAGACTTCTATTCAATTTTCTGTTAATTATAAGGGTAAGTTTATCATTTTACAAGGATAATACTAAAAAATAATTAAAAAAAATGTAAAATCATAATTTCTTCTCTCTTTCTCTTTTTTTTTTATAAAAAAATTATATTATTTTTCTTTTTCCTTCTTCTTCTTCCCCATCCTTTCTTTCTTCTCTCCCCGTCTCTGGAGAGACTGCTACTCTGTTGGCAAAGTAGAGGTTGTGGACCAGAACTTTGGTCTCTTTGGTTGTTGGGTTGTAGCTCATCAATCCGCCACGGGTCTGCCCCCTAACCTGAGGCGACGTCTTGTATTTGTGTGAAGCATCTGTGAAGAGTGGGATAGGAACTGGATTCTCTACCGATGGAATGGGGACATAGCAAATCAGATCCTAGCTAGAGAGCGCGACCCTTTTCGAACCAGAGTGTCTTTACTGGGGGGAATTGGCTTCTATTCGGTATTAGGTTAGTAACGCTTTGCTTACCTTGAAGAGCCCTTCAGTGATATTTCTTGGGAAAGGTTTCTGATCAGCGAGCACCCTGCACACTGGATCGTAGGCAGTAGTGGCCGACCAGTAGATCTTTTGGGCATTCGGAGGGTTTGGGGGATGGGGTGGGGAAGACGTTGATTGCTAGGTTTTTTTTTTTGTTTTTTTGCTTCTTTAGTTTTTAAATATATAATTATTTATAATGAAAAATTGAATGAAATTACATGGAAACTAACAGTAGGGGTTAAATTGACCATTAAAAATAGTCTGATGGTTAAATTGGTTAAAAAAATAATTCATTGTGGACATTTCAACAAGCATTTTAATTCAGGGGAGTTTTTGGCAGTTTACCTTTATTTTTAATAATACAAGAGTATATTAAATTAACACCAACAGTTAAATGATATAGAGGAAAGCAGCCACCAAACATTGGAAAAGGAAAAAATCCAAGTTCAAATTATAAAGACTTAACAATAAACTCATTTCAACGAAACAAACCAAAATAACAGCTATTAATTGCTACTAATACACACATGTGACGATTGGGCTCAATACGTGAAGTCCTGTTTTGATATCATGAAGGAAATTGAGATTCTACCCCAAACTTAATTTGCAATGGAAGTAGTAGCCCAACTCCTTATAAATCTATGTTAGGTTCCTTAGCTGGGACAAACACTATAAAAAATAGAATACTACTAAGACTTGAGACTTACTTTCTATATTCTTCATTTGAATGATTCCAAAGGTCCACGCTAAAAGAGAAATCACCTCTACTTAGTCCTTCTTCAGAAAAATTGATTCATTTTCTTGTCGATTGTGGCATATCATCATCAACCCAAAAACTTGCGAGCAGTTCTTCATCTAACCCAAGACCAGAACCTGTAGCTCTTTCAGTAGCATCCTTGTCATCAAAAAAGGTCTCCCACCAATCACGTTGAGTATGGTCCAAAATTGGTTCTTTAAAACTCAAACAATTTGAACTTTTGGTGAATCTTCTTGGTTGTGGCCTTATTGTGGTCTTTATTGTTTCTTGGGCTCTGTCTTTCATCTTTTTCATGCAATAATCCGTCCGCGATCGGGTGTTCCAGTAATTTTTCACATTATTCGCAGTCCTTCCTGGAAGTCTTCGAGCAATCAATGACCACCTTCAATACATAGCATGAGAAAGTTAATACATTTGTATGCTAGTTTTTTGTTGTTGAAAATAAGCGATAATATATTATTGATGAACAAATAAAAGTATAAAGCAACTATGTGCCAAACATGAGTAAATCTTCTTCAGTGACCAAACACAACAACATATTGAATTGATCTGGAGATAATCATGCACAACTTAAGCAATGACTAAATCGTCGATCTAGCAACCAGAAGCACATGTACTCAGACATACAATACAAATTCGCCGCAAACGGTAGAAACAGCAAATTCGTATCGAAAGCCAAAAGCTAAAAATAAATAAAAATTTTAAATAGAAAAAAAACTCCTAAAGAGTTTTTTAAAATTATTAGTCTAAAATAAGACCACCACTCCACATCTTCTAGGCAACCCAAAGAAAATTATGGCGTCATACCGACTAAACCCATAGTCCCGTACTAGCTAAGCCCAAACCCAGAAAAACCAAACATTTTCCCCTCTTTAGAGCTCCAAACTATATCAAAAGGAGCCAACTCCTTGTATGCTAGTTTGTGTTTGAAAGATTTTACCAATAACAAAGATGAATAAAGTAAAAGGAAAAGGAGCCCAACATAAGTATAAAATTTCACCCAAGAAAACAAAGAGCAAATAAATTTCCTCTGTATGGATATATTAATTTAATTTTTGCTAGGTGTGGGAAACAATAATGTTGGGGAGAATATTATTGTGCCATCCTTTAATTGGTGTCGCACCAAACTCTCCACTTATTTTGTCCTTCCGAGACAAACAAAAAAAAAGAAAAGAAAAAAGAAAAAAAAAAAGCACGGGATATGCTGGCACATGTTTCTATTTTGTATTTTTGTTTTGTTTTTAGGGGTTAGGGTTCAACCAACGGCAACAGCAGTAGTGCCATGTGTGTTATGAGCGAGGAAAGAGACATTTATTTATTGGTACCTGTTTCCTAAAAGCTTGTGAAGCCTAATTATTAGATCTACTTCATCCTCTGCAAACTCTCCTCTCTTGATATTTGGCTTCAAATAGTTCACCCACCTTAGTCTACAGCTCTTCCTGCACCTCTTCAACCCTGCATCCATGCATAATGCAAAAATTGAGTTTTTATCACAAAACTTGTCACAAAATTATCAGGTTGCGTCTTAAACTTCGTTTTTGTCTTTGTTACAGCATGTATATCAAAATGGCCTTTTATGTATGACATCCCTTGAGCAAAACACGTACAGAAAACCAATTAACAATGAGTGGAGAAGTTCAGGATGTCGTTTTTGTGTGTGTTAAGAAACAACACCAAGACAACGCTTCACTACTTAATTAAGCTGTAGCTATATATACCATATATCTATCTCTCTTTTGGAGTTCTATTTCACATCAATACCTGCTTTGTAAGGAACTTGGTGCCACTTTCCTTCACCTTGATTCTCAATGCACTTCCTCAGAAGATCATCTTCCTCTCTAGTCCAAGCTCCTTTTCTCACACCCAAGTCATAACCCTCCATGTTTTCTTTTAGCCAGCGTTGTATGCTTGCAGCCAGCTTATTTTGTGCCTGCTAGTTACTTCAAGCGTCCAGAAGCCATAAATAATGGGTCTCCCACGGCATGGAGACCATCAAATTAGACCTTACCAGGCAAGTGACGTGCATGCCTCATATCCACAGAAGCAAAAAGTGACGAACTTTAAAAGATTGCAACAGTTATTAATTCTGAGTCATAAATGAGCTACCAGTCAAATTATTAAATATATTTCTATTTACATGAACACTTCTGAGGTTTTTTTGTATTTTCACAAAATTTTCCTCAGGTCTCAAACATTACATGAACACTCTCTGAGATTTAAGTTTGTTTTCACAAATCCCTTTTTCATTGATTGTTTGTCCAAAAATTGATGATTTCATTGGAAAAAAAAAAACTTATGTAAATGAGAAAATTAACCTCAATAAAGTATCTGCAATCCAATCTCAAAAGTTAACTTTGTCATTTGGAGAATTTGTTTTGTATAAAATCATCCATCTTTGGATGAAAAATAAATAAAAAGGAGTTGTGTGAAAATAATTTAAAACCTCAGGAGATGTTCGTATAATTTCAAAAACTTCAAAAACTTTTGTGAAAAAATACCTAACTCATATATATATATATATATATATATATATATATTCGTAGGATGTTAGACTCCGCTGGTATCCTGTTTGTCGAGCAGCAGCTTTTCTAGACTCAATAATCTTCATACTATTCCACTTTAGCTAAGATAATGATGAAACAGGATCTGGATTTGTCTGCAGATGATGATGTCCACTCATATATATATATATTACAAACAAAAATGAAAGTTATATGTAGAAAGCTGCAATTTCCACATGAGCAGAAAAGTCAGTTTTCAACTGGCATAAAATTGTCTAATAGTCAAAACACATTGTAAGAATATGAATGCAGCACCGTGTAACTTGTTACTACACACACATCACCTGGAATCCTGCTTTTGATTTTTTGTCTGCATGCTCCCAACAGGCTGCCTTACTTTTGAAGTGTGTGTTTGTAATTCGTTGTGTCTGGTTTATGAAAATGAAAACAAAGATTCGCGGGACAATTGAAGTACCAAACCACTAAACTACAACACCTAACATTGTTTCCTCAAATTATTGTAATACTTACTTGAGCTAAAGTTGGTGGAGTGTTAACCAGAGTCGTAAATATTGGGAGAGGGGAAATCGAACCAAGGACTTGTGTATGAGTAAATGTTCTTAACTACTTAACTACAAGCCTTTATACAAATTCAGCTTTAGAGTGAAAAACAAGGGACAAAACTCAACAAGAATAATATTGGACGATATATGATTAAGTTGAAAGAGGAAAACAATAATTTAAAGGAAGTACAAAGATAATATTCAAAAAGCTCAAACATGATGTGTCCTTATTCAAAAAGCTCAAACACGACCGATTGATTTGTAGTTTAGACGGGGCATTGGTGGAAACTACACTAGCAAACATAGAATTTAAGCCCATGAAGAACAAGAGGAAGCTACATAATTTAATTGGAGGTATTGAGGGATAGCGTTTGGATCGATGTGCAATTAGGTGGAAAATCTTATTATAATTTCTTTTGTTTTGCATGGTAATTATATTGTTTAAACTTGAGGCTAAAGGTTCAGAAAAACTACTCTTTCAAATTTTTTTTATAGGCCTCATTAAAATCTTGCCTTAAAAAACCCCCAATGAAGGAAATTTCGGTCAAAAAAAAAAGTACCACCGCACCTGAATAATGCAAACAAAAATCTAGGCCATAGTTCTGTCCTTATCTAACAGAATGCTTGGCCATAGGGAAGCACGGTCTCCAGAAAAGTCGAGATCTTGCTCTCAATCCATGCTGGGCTAGGCCATGTGCCACCCCATTGCCTTTTCGATGTTGATAAAACACTCCAGCCACCTCTTGATCAACCATTAACCGACGAACATCCTCCACCACATTGCCAATATTACTCCACCAATCCAAACCATCTTTGAGAATAGAAACAGCTTCTTGAGAATAAAGACCAATGGTAAACCGAGTAAAACCCATGTATCCCATCATCAATAAACCTTCCCGGACAGCCTCCAACTCAGTGCCCAAAACATCTAGATCAGGTGGACCACCAGAAGCAAACCCAAAGATAAAGTTTCCGTCATGATCACGACAGCAGTCCCCAGACCCCGACCACTTTGCTCACGACCCACAGCCCCATCAAAGTTAAGAATAAAAGTATTTACCCGTGGTTTCAACCAATGGACCTGTTGAGGTACGAAGGGGAGCTTGGACCGCTCCTCACAAGAATTGAACACCTCCAGCATCTCCATCGTGTTTTCCACCATATTATCCAACCGTGTAATTTGTTTCCCATGCAAAGAGTCGTTACGTAGTTTCCACACACTCCACACACAACAAGCAAAGTGCTCTAAGTCAGCCTCAAAAATATCAGCTAAAGCTTCTTTTCTGTTGTAACGAAACAAACACAAGTTTGTATGTCACGGATCCTTTTCTTTAATGTCAAATAGATATTTGTTCCATTTGAGGTTTTGGAGGTTTCAAAATTTACACTCACACTCTCTAGAGGTTTCAAATTGATTTCACAAAACTCCATATGTTAATTTTTTATCTAACAATTGGTGTTGTCATAAAAACAAAATTCTTCGAATGACAAAGTTAATTAAGAGATTAGATTGTACATATTCATGACGTCTAATTGTTTAAGTTAATTTTGTCATTTTAAAGAAGTATCCTTTATGAAATGATAAAATTTTCAACATAAAATTAAAGGAAGGGGTTAGTGAAAAGAATTTGTAACCTGGCTGGTGATGTCATTGTAAATAACTCTAGCAGAAAAGAAGAAGAAGTTATTTAAACTATGTTAGTATGGAAATTGTATTGTCATTTCTTAAATTCTAGCATATGTTGGGAATTAATGTGTGAACATGTTTTACTGAAAGCTTTAGCGCAACACATTCAATTCTGGATTTTTGAAGTATGACGTGATCGATATAAGAAACTGAGTTCAGGTAAATCATGACATAATCATGCATTCATTATAGGATTCCTAATTGGAGTTATTTTCAATCAAGTATTTTCATATTAATCCTATTTTTAATAGGATTAGATTTTATATCTTGAGATTACTTTCCTAGTTAAACTCTATTTTGTTTTAAGTTAAAAGATTATGTTTTCATCATTTTGGTCTTGGAAAGTATGTTTCAATTAATATTCTATTTAGCTTCGTTGTTTACATATTGATATACATTGTTTCATTGGATAACAATTGATGGTTGGAAAACTATCTTTTATAATATAGAACATGAGGAAACCATATAGGATTCCAAAACTATCAAATTGAATGCATGGCAAGACTTTGAGTTAGGGTTGTGGGCCTTCACGTGATTGTGGAGAATAGGTTTTGTATAAATCATTGTGTACATCTCTTTTATCATACAGAGATTTCCCATATTTTGTTTGAGTATCTAAAATTCTTAAGTACTGTGCATATATTTGAGATAAATCATCAAAGCTATTGTGCATATACTTGGTGATTTATCAAACACTTTAATCATTCATATTGCATTCATATGCATGTTGATGACTCATACGGTTGAGGGCACCAAGACCGTGGTGACGGTTTTCCTCTAGCGAGCTTGAAGCAATCATGGCTAGTATTGTGTTCAACATAAGGAGTGTCGAAGATCATCCCGTGATAGAAGTTGAGTTACGAAGAAGTCGGTAAACATTATCTAGAATGTATCTAGGATAAGTGTGTGAATACTTCTTGTAATTATCGTTCTATAGTGGATTTGTGTTGGACTGAGGAGTCCCATGGATTTTCCCCAGAGATGAGATTTTATCACGTAAAATAATTCTCTGCGTGTTATTTTATTTTATGCTCAGCACGTTTCAGGATTGATAATCCATATCAATCCTGCTACCGAAGTTTATTTTTATTTATTCGATTATAATTTTAAATTGGCCTATTCACCATCCTCTAGGCATTTTTAGTCATCCTACAGGTATTTTCACACTAACACCCCCTCAGATTTTTGGTGTTTTCACAAATATGCCTCATGTCACAAAAATTACACAAACACCCCTTGAGGTTTAAGTGTGTTTTCACAAAACCCCTTTCTGTTGATTGATAGTCCAAAAATTGATAATTTCATTGAAAAAAAAACTTATGCAAATAAAAAATTAACCTCAATTAATGTATATGCAATCTAATCTCAAAGACCAACTTTTTCATTTGAAGAATTTTTTTTTTGTATAAAGGAGGTATTAGTGTAAATAACTATTTTTAAATTTATAAAATAAATAAATAAACTTTTTACAACTGCCAACCCTCCCACAAAGCGCTATCAGTGAGACAGAAGCCTTACTTTAAGAAACCAAACAACTTGATGTTACAGTGTAATCTTATATGAGAAAACGAATCAAGCACAAATCGATCTTGTAACTGCCCAGGTGATATACGATATCCTTGTCTGGAAAAGTGGAATTCAGCAGTAATACTGTTGAAGGAAAATGGTGATCTCCCTAATATAATTTCACCACCACTAATTAAATAATGGGGTTTTATTATTTTAGGTTCGACCCATTCGAGACGCAAGTCTCTTAATTACAATCCCTTGCTTCAAGGGAAAACCCTTTGATTCCATCATAAAGAAACAGAACGTGTGTGTTTGATTTTGCAGCTGCTCCCAAGTCCAACCTCAGGATGCCTACGTATCCTTTGCGGGAATCAAGCCACTCGTAGTTCAAACATTCACGATGAATAAATGACTCATCACAAAACGAAGAATTTTGAATGGGTTTGATTGAGGAGTTTGAGTGAATTTAGCTTAATAAACCAGGGATTCGATATGAAAATATGTTTGGGATGGTTGCATCTAGATTGAATCTCTAGATTGCCTACGTACCCTTTTAAAGGGATCAAACCAACGTAGTTCGAAAAATTTAGAAATTAATGGGTAAGTGTGGAGTTGGTGTCTTTGAGACGATTTGAAGATTTTCATAGGTAGGTGACCTATGGGAAAATTTTGAATGGTTTTGTACCACTTTTTCTTTTTGTCAATGTCCCAGAAAATTAATGAGCAATTTTGAATAATGGGTAAGTGTGGCCCATTAATTGAGAATTTGTGTTTGAGATATTTGAATTTAATCTCATTGGAATTTTCATGGGTAGATGACCCATGGGAAAAATTTGGATGGTTTTGTACCACTTTTTCTTTTTGTCAATGTCCTAGAAAATTAATGAGCAATTTTGATTAACCCACTAATTTTCTAAATTTGACATTCGCACTTGGACCCAAATATGGCTACAAGGATTTTTTTAACTAATCCATTAACCATATGATAGGGAATTTGGGCTTTAGGAAGTTTAATGGGTAATTATTTGGGTTACCCATTAATTATATGGGCTTCTGAGAGTCAATGGATAATTATTCTCTGACAGCCCATGATCCTATTTTGGGCTTTTGATGTTTGTTGATAGTTAGCCCATGAGCATGGAGCCCCAAAAAAAAACTTTGGTCCAGCAAGCGATTAGCTATCCAACTCTTTACAGAGTTTGTTTCCAAGTAAAATCAGACCTTGCAATCCCATCTTTATCTGGAATACTTGTGATCAGTCCGAATTAAGAGCAAACACTGTTACTGTTCAGTCTTTAAAAAGGTACACGAAGTCACAATTGATACAGAGCCTTTGCAAATAAAAGGAGAAAACCAAAAAGAAAAACTGCCACAACACATCAAGAGGTTTCATATTTTTTTTGTCTTTTTCCTCATTTTTTTCCTCTGCAACACCAAGTTTCTTGTGTCTTTGTTTTTCTTTTCTTCCAATCTCCAACAAAGTGGCGTCAGCCATCTTCTTCTTTGTTTTGCTTTGACTTTTCTTCTTCTTTTTATGACTGTAGCAAACCTCTTTTTTTTTTTAATTGTCAAACATCCAGATATTTTAGTTGTTTGTTATGAAACCAAAAGATAGGGCATTCAAAGCATGGGCTGCTCCAACGTGGCCCTTCCCAAGTTCTGCTTCTCTTTTTTTTCTACACCCATGTTTTCTTTTGGTTGTCACTATTCTCTCCCTTTAAACCAGCAACACCCACGAAGTGGCACTCAGCCACTTTCTTTCCCTTTTTTTTTTCAATGGCTGTTTTACTGCTTTAATTTTTTCTGTCTGTTGTGATTGTGTGCCCAACAAGAGGATCATCTAAGAGAGAGAGAGGGAGAGAGGCTGTGACAGAAAAACATGGCCTCTATTTGCTTTTCCCCTTTTTTTACAGATCTCCATTTTTTCTCTGCCTATTCTTTTCTTCATGACTAACATCCTTTGCATTTTTTTGATGTAGTTTGCTCAGAGAGAAAAAATAAAGGCCTTCTTAAACAGAGATGGAGAGGAGTGGTGAGAGAGCCCAAGAGGTAATTCACGCTCTCTTTTTTTTGTACATTTTTTGAATTAACCCTCCAAACACCATTTCCATTTCAAAGGATTTCCTTTTGCTCGGCAGAGCTTTGTTAAACAGGAATCCTCTCATGGATTTGTTGTTCATGATTTAAGGGTTGCCACCCATTATGGATTTATCATCCAAGAGTTTTATTTGAGGGTTGCCACCCAATATGGATTCATCATCCAAGAAAATGATTTGAGGGTTGCCACCCAACAAGAATTAATTGACAGGATCCATATACATGTGAAAATGTCTCCTCTTGTATTTGTGCTCCTGCAATTTTCCTTCTGCAACAGTTTTCTTCTTTTGTCGTGTTCTCCTCTCTCCCTGTCCTCCTCTTCTTTTTTCTCTTTAGTGCAGAATATTTATACTAAAAACTGAATAATCAGCTCCCCCAAAAATAGGAGCCACTAAACTCTCTTAAACGTTTTCATTGGTTTAGACCCCCACCTTTTTCCAAACTTCCCCCTCACCTATCCAATCCCACGTTCCAATATTTTGTGATTTTTGTGATTTTTTTTTATTCCAACAGATACTAATAATTAAGTATCTTTATTCAATCGTTTTCAAAATCTATCTTGTATACAAAAAAAGCACGGGGCCAAGATTTCACATTCAAAAAGAATGGGACCAGAAGTTTTGATTACTATTTGCAAATTTTGGGACCACGATTTGCTGGATTAGATTTCCATGATCCGAGTAGGATATTTTCTTAGATAAATGATTATTCTTACAAAAGATCACTTTTAAATCTGAAATTATTTAACCACTCAATTTAATACATTTATAAATATGAAAATATGGCATGAATTCATGTTAAAGAGATGCCTGGTTTAGGATTGGTATTAGAGTGTTGTGTGATAGTATTAGGGTGCACCAAGAGTATTTTTGGTAGTAAAATATGGTGGATTTAGTTAACTTTATAATTTAATTAAAATATTAGGGTGTACTTAGATTATAAGGTGTACTCAGGTAATTTTTAGATTCGTTTAACAACATTCTAAAATAATGAGGATTTTTTATTTTTACCAAATACCTTAAACTAGTTAATGAAGTTTATTTTTGACAAAAAAAGCATTACCAAATGGGGTCTAAATTTTGGGGAAAAAAGCATTACTAAATGGGGCTTGTAGTCATTGTTGTACAATAATGACGATGTGGATGTTGAAACACCTTACTCTACAGCTCTTCCTGCATCTTTTTAATCCCGCACATGCATACTACAGCATGCACATCCACATAATTAAACCTAATGCAGGGTCTTCACCAGGGGCCTCACTATTTAATTAAACTGTAGCTATATATATATATACACTCACACATATATTATATATACACTTTTTCTCTTATGCGGAAGTCCGTAAGTTATTACTGTGCAGACGCCATTGTAAACATGCGAAACATTAAAGAGAAATAGTATAAAATACATGGCATTCACATAACAATAATGTTCGGGCATCCACATAAAAGAATGTGTTTTGACAAGAGTTTATAGTTATTGTTGCGTGTTATATATAGAATAATTCTATTGCATTGCAACTGTAAAATGAAAAACTTCACAATGTTATATTTCATTTGGGTATATCAATGATACAGTCCCGATCTCTTGGACCCCTGTAGTCCAAGAGATTTATGGTCACTCACCGTTGGATGTAAATTCAACGGTTGACTTGAATCGGGTAATAATCATTTATGTCATATTGCATTTATATATATCATTTTGAACCATTGGATTAATATCCAACGGTGGGTGACCACAATCTCTTGGACTCCTGTGGTCCAAGAGATCGGGACTGATCAATGATATATGTGTTTAAAACAAAAATGACATGTACATTTAGTTGTTCATAACTCCTGGAGGTCCAAAAAAATTAATTTAGGGAGCTGATTTCCCCACTCTTCTTTTCTTCACTTACACTCCTTTTTGCTTTTAAATACTTTTTAATCAATTTTGTTCTTTCTCTTTCCTATTCTATCCTTACCCTACATTAATTTCTTTTTTACTTCACTTTTATATTATTTGTTTTTCTTTATACTTAATTTTTCAATTTACACTTCATTTTCAGTATTAAAGGGAAGAAAAAAAAACTTAATTTCTTACTCTATTAAAGGAAAAAAAAATATTGAAAATGGAGTGAAAGTTGGAAAATTAAGTATAAAGAAAAGGAACTAATATGAAAGTGAAGTAAAAAGAAATTAATGTAGGGTAATGGTAGAATAGGAAAGAGAAAGAATAAAATTGATTAAAAAATATTAAAAAGTAAAAGGGAGTGTAAGTGGAGAAAATGGGAGTGGGGAAATCGTATCCCTTAATTTAATTGGAATTAATGGGAAGGAGTTCTAACGAGATTCATACTTAGTGTAACAAGTGGACAATTTCAAACTCAAGAAAATCCCGTTTATCAAGATTGATTGCCTATGATATTTTGTTTGGTTTTTGTTTATGTTTTTTTGAATATAAGTCTAAATTATAAGAGGAAGGGGGTTTCACATATTCACATTATCAAAGTGTTATGGTAGTTCGAACCTGAGACCAATGATTGTCTAATGTTGTTATGCATAATAAATCGCAAAAGTATAGTTTGGAGACATAAACATACATGTGCCTTTTATTCAGCTCATCACTATGCTTTATTTCTCATCTAGCATCTGTCTCATGTGACTTTTCTACGCATGCCCACATTAATCTTCTTGTCTTTTGTAATAAGTAAATTTAAGTTTTAGCTACAAAGAAACTTTCACTTTTGGAAAAAGTAAAAACTTTTTAAAAAAAGACAGAAAAACCTCTCAACTTTCAAACCAAAGACATGTAAATGTAAAGAATTCCTTAGGAAATCCAAAAATAAATAAAGGCAATTTTGTCCATTTTGACTTATTTTAAAAATTTTCTCTCTTTTCTGGCCTTTTCCAAAGTTTCCCATGTTGATATCCTCACTGTATAGTCATATAAAAGAATATTAAATTAACATCAACAAAAGGAAAACAGTAGTACACAAGCTAGATGTTTTCAACAAAAAAAAAAAAAGTACACAAGCTAGATGATGTATACAATGCAAAGTCACCATCAAACATTTTTTTTTAAAAAAAAGGAAAAGGAAAAAGCTAGCCCAACATTACAAAGAAATTGGCCCCATTTGAGATTTCTTTTTTTCGCTAAAAACCTGCATAACTTTAAAGTTAAGCAGTTTAAGGTTTTTGGTAAAAATAAAATATCATACTTATTTTTAAAAGCAATAATCTTTTGACAGTCACTTTAAAAACCAACATCATCAATTGAAGCAGCGCGCTCCTTAATTTAATGATTCCAAAAGTCCACGTTAAAAGAGAAATCACCTCCACCTAGTCCTTCTTCTGAAACATTGGTACACTGTCTTTTCGATTGTGGCATATCATCAGCCCAAAAACTTGTGAACTCTTCTTCCTCTAACGCTAGACCATAGCATGTACCTCTTTCAAAAACATCCTCGTCATCTAAAAAGGTTTCCCACCAATCATTTCCATTCTTTGTTGATGGTGATGTTTGTGACGGCGTACTAAAATTCTCGACTGTTTGAATATGATCCAAAATTGGTTCTTTACCGCTCAAACAATTTGAACTCTTGATGAAGCTTCGGGGTTGAGGTCTTATTACGATGGTCTTTATTGTTTCTTGGGGTTTATCTTTCACCTTTTTCAGGCGAGAATCCGTCCGCAGTCGAGTGTTCCAATAATTTTTCACATCATTCGCTGTCCTTCCTGGAAGCCTTCCAGCAATCAATGACCACCTTCGACAGATAGCATGAGAAAATAATCAATACATTTGTGCTATGATACAGACACACAAAAAGTAGGAAATAAATCAAACCCTGCCGTCAATTTTCGTGAAATTTTCTGTTAAAAAGATGATATGACATATATGTGGGCCACACATTCAATAATATATAGCCACATGATTTTAAATAAAGTATTAATATATTTAAAAAAGATAAGATTAAAACTTTAAAAAAACTCTCTCGTCCTCTTCCTTCAAACCTGTCGCCTCACCGTGGCACCCACCTCCCTCCACTCACTCACTCTCTCTCATCAGATTTGATGCTGATGGTTAGGCAAGCAAAGAACCGGGTTGGGATTTAAATCTTTTATTAAAGCTACGTGGTACTATATTATTAGATGTGTTGCCCCAAATATATACCACATCATTATTTTAATAAATAATTTAACGGAAACTGACGATAAAGAATATTCTGATTTGTGAAGGATAACTTTAAGAACCATTAATATCACATAAAAAACATTAAAGACGAAAGACGATAATTTCACAAAACGTTAGGGCTATTTGTGATAAAAAGCTTTTTGTAGATGTTGTAACATATATGATCACTATGTTTTACGATTCACAGAGACTAAGATACATCATGCATGGCTTCATGGCCCTTCTAGTGCTTTTTTGTGGTTGTGCATGCGTACTGAGATAAACAACAGAAGATATAATATAGAAAACACGGGATGCATGTCGGCGATTGTGGATTTTAGGTTTTTTTGAATGGTATGTGATGAAAGAACCATGTGGGATAAGGAAAGAGACATTTATTGGTACCTGTTTCCTAAAAGCTTGTGAAGCCTAATGATTAGATCTACTTCATCCTCTGCAAACTCTCCTCTCTTGATATTTGGCTTCAAATAGTTCATCCACCTTAGTCTACAGCTCTTCCTGCACCTGTTCAACCCTGCATCCATGCATAATGCAAAAAATTCCAGATGTGGGATAAGTCCCTTAGCATTCCTCGGCTCACGAGTGATATCATTTGAACTAAACACGTGGACAACATAAATAATGAGTAATATGGGAGCACTAATGACTATTGGGCCTAACCGGTGAAAGACAAAATTAAAAGCAACCAATTGGCAATAAGTGGATAAGTTTAAGGCCTTGTAAGCATCACTAATTTAAGGCTTCACTGCCTATTAATTAAGCTCTAGCTATTTATTAACCATCTATATCATATATCTCTCTGAGTTATATTTACATTAATACCTGCTTTGTTAGGAACTTGGTGCCACTTTCCTTCTCCATGATTCTCAATGCACTGCCTCAAAAGATCATCTTCCTCTCTAGTCCAAGCTCCTTTTCTCACACCCAAGTTATAGCCCTCCATCTTCTTGTTGGCCAGCGTTGTATGTTAGCAGCTAGTTTATATTGTGCCTTTTAGTTACCTCAAAGCCTCCAGAAGCCACCTAGCATTATAAATAAAAGGTCTCTGAAGGTATGAAGACGATCAGATTAAGGCTACAAGGCCAGTGACGTGCAATGTCTCGTGTCCACAGACGTGTCCACAGAAGTAAACAAGTTTAAGAGGTGTCTATGTACGGTTCTCCATCAGAAATGAACTACCTGTCGCTATTAAAATATGTTTTCTTATACGGCTTGATAACAGTAACAATTAGCTCAGAGTTTGTTAGTGTTGGCACGTGTGGTTTACGTATCACAGCTGTAATTATTAGTTAGTTTGTTAAGCATTAGTTATAGGCTAAACATATGATATAAAACACATCCTTCTGTAATTGTTCATACGATTAAAAATCAAAGAAAGCAAATTCTCTCTTATTTCTGAGTTCTTCTTCAATATTCCTCTTCTTCCTTCAGCCTCAATTCTTCTTCCTTATATAGGGGGATTCTCCGGAGCACGAATATACGGACTAGTTATGAAGTTCTGGTTTTCACAGTTTAATTGTTTCTATGGTCCAGATTTAAAACAAATTTTAATTACAACTCTTGCACATCGTCTCTCTCTCTCTCTCTCTCTCTCTCTCTCTCGACCCAAAACCCCTTCTCTGAACTACATCCTCTCACACTCCCTCCCTTACCCACACCTCCAGAGCCCTCCTCCACAAACACCATATTTAAATTTATTCAATATCTATAGCTGTTATGTTACAAAGAAGTCCATAATCAACATCCAAAATACCAAATGTTAATCCAACAATGATGGTAAAAACCACCTTCACCTGGCTTTTTTTTTTACAAGAATCTGACTGTAAAAAACAAACATGATTTCAAACTCAGCGAATCTCCGATTTTTGTCTGGGTTCGAAGCTCCTCACTATCCTCACCGCCATCTCTTTGTTCCTGTCTGTCCTCACCAGCACCTCTTTGTGTTTGAAACCTTCTCTGTGGGAGGATAAGAGCATCTACAATGGACTTCCTAAACCACTTCCTTAGCTAAAATTTGGAAAAACCCACCTCCGATCACCGTCATCTCTCTGTGTCCTTACTTATGCTCGCTGTCTCTGAACAGTGTATAGCTGCAATTCATAGGTGAGCAGGCAGGGCATAAAATTCTCTAATTGTCAAAGCACATATTCTACGAATATCAATGCAGCATCGTGTAACCTTTTACTACACTCATCTCTTGAATCCTGCTTTAGAGTGTTCTACTGGCTCCTCCCAACACGCTTCCCTCAATGTTAGTTTGTAAATAGAAAAAAACCCAAAATTGGGCCGACAAAAAATTAGGCAGAAGTACACCTGGCATTATTTGCTCAATTATTGGCCTGCGTACGTACTTGACCTGTCTCAACAGTAAAGAACGAGACTACAGTGGATTGACAACAACATTTTTGGTGGTGGATCAGAGAAAGAACAAAGATAATGAAAGCCAAGAAAATGAGAGAAACCATCAATTAATTGTCCCTCATCAAAGCTTAACACTTAACCAGATGCTTAGTTAACAGCCTAACTACTTCTTAAACAAACTAACTAATTAAAGATACGTGGCTTAACTGTCTTCAGATATCACACATAGGCACACGAGCCTAACATCTCTCTCCAAAATTCTTTTAATAAACTAAAAAAGTTTCCGCCAACTAAATGCTTATTTTGTAAGAGAGTTGTAGTTCAATTGGTTAAGAGTATTTATCATTTCACTTGAGGTTCTAGGTTCGATCCCCCTTTACTCTAATATCTCTTGTATAAATTATTTTTTTCAATTAATATGTATTTTTAAAATAATCACGTCACGTAATATGTAATATGATTAAACTGTCAATTGTTATCATATGTTCAAATAAAGGTCAATTTGATCAGTGGTACACATAGGGCACATTTTAGTAATTAACATGGAAATCTAAAAGGAGGAATTTTTGTTTACTCTGAGTAAAAGAAAAGGGAGGAAGAATAAGATAAGAGAAATGAAGAGAGAAAAGATAGGAAAAATATGTAGAAAAATCAGTTTTTTATACTAGTTGTTGAAATTTTTTGAAAATAAAAGACTTTGACAAAAGAGGTGTCATTTAGGTTGCACCTCTTGGGAAAATAAAATTTATGTGGCAATTAGGTTCGACCACAAGGGAATGCTAGCAATCTTTTTTCTCTAACCTTCTCCTATGGACCTTTTTCATTTTCTTCATGACATTTGACACTTTACTTTCTTTCAAAACAAAGTTATTAATACCTCACACAAGATACCTTTTGCTTTCCAAATTCAACCTTATTAAATGTATTATCCTTGTGTATTGTTTTATTATATATATTTTTTCAAAAACCTGTGTTGTTTGTTAGCCAATTTTGTCATTTCTATTAAATTATTGTTAAAAAAATAACAAATGTTATTTAAATTACTAAAAAATATTGAATCATTTAACAAACACATATATATATATATATTTTAAAAAGATGAGTTTTAAGAAATTGAATAATTAAAATACTAAGAAGGAAACATGAAAAATTCGAAAAAACAACCCACAACCCAACCACAAGGAGCGGGAGGAAGACGTGGGTGGCAGGGATCGACGCAGTGATGCTGGTTGGGGGAAGATCGGTGTGGGTGGGAGTCGTCGTCGTGGTGAAGATCAACGGAGTTGCTGTTGGAGATTGACGCGATGTGGTGGAGGGGAGGGCAAAAATCAAGGCAAGGTGGTGGAGGGGAGGGCTGTTGGCTAGAAAGAGTGAGAAGTGGCAGTAGATGTCTGGGTTGGATTGGCAAGGAAAGGGGAGAAAGAATGGTATAGTGGCTGGCTGTGAGCGAGGGTATATGGGACTGGTTTGTCGAAAGAACAAATTTATTCTAATTAATGTCTAGTCTTATATATTTTTCTATTTGGAAATAAAATGAATTAATTAAATGATACATTTACTAAGGGTAAATTGCGAAAATATAAGTTATTTTTTCTAATGCATTAATGACATTGTTTAAAGTGTAAGTAAAGTGCCACATATTTGGTGTTATATTTTCTAACACCAAATATAACCTACTTAGAAAAACATAATTATGTGTTGAAGAAATTCCAAAAAAGAAATAGATATCACAAGAGTAGTAGATTCATAAACCATCCTTCAAATTGAATAAGTAATTAATATATTTTTTCACAAATCCATAGTCATCATAATGTTAAAATTGTGGCAATGGAAAAAAAATTGAAAGGCTTAAATAAATGCATATAAAAAAAATTTGTCTAAGAAGATGCGTGAATTAAACTTGCAGCAAGGTTGTTAATCAATGTCTCTACTTCTTATGCTCCAGGCCCTTGACTATTATGATATTCTTCTTGTGCATTACCCTGCATCTCCATTTCTTTGTTTAGGATTCCATTTAGGTTGTCATTTTCACTCTGTCAAAATGAAGATGTAGACAGAATATTGCAACCAAAGATAACAAGACAATGCATACTGCTACTTGTTCCAATAGAATAAATATGGTTTAAGTTTGACTTGGCTACTTCCACAACCACACAGAGAAAAAAACAAAAAACAAAAACAAAAAGCACGTACATATGTATAGTGTATGTTGTCGTCTTGTCATTGAAAGTGAAAATAATAAGAAACGGGTCACAATAAACTAGCCTTATTTTTAACTTTTTTTTAATTATATATATATATATATAAAGAAAAATTAGTTATTAATGATAAAACTGTTTACTAATAATAATGTGACTAGTCTCCTTGCACACACGAAGACTTTGTTTTAATCACAGGTGCTATGCGTGATTTACAAAATTTCGTAATTATTTTTTTGTAATTGTATTTATCTAAATGTCCTTTTCAATAATTTCAAAAGGTATTAGGGCACGTGTCACCGTGGAACCTCAACTTCCTTTAAGTATGTTTTTGAATCAAATTTAGCTGGACTTATTTACAAAAGAGATGAAAAACTTTCAAAAGAGGAGAGGTAGACTCTCATAGTGGAGAGAGAAGTTGTATGTTGAATTTTATGTCAACATTTTAATTGGTAATGATTTTACTTATATACAGTAAGTTGTGGAGATTTCATATTTATCTTTAATTTCTTTTTTGGACGAATTTATCATTATTTTTTTATAATCATACAATAATATTAAATTAACACCTATAAAATGGTCAATAGGGTATAACTCAGTTGGTTGAACTCTTCCATCACCGCTCATGTCATGTGGGTAGATGTTCGAAACCTCTAAATACCCAATGAATATTTCTGTAAACCCCCGTCCTCAATCTTTTGTACTAAAAAAAACACCAACAAATAAAAACTAGTAGTACACAAGCTAGATGTTACAATGCAAAGTAGTCATCAAACATGAAGACAAGAGAAAAAGGGACGATATCTGGAGCGACATTACAAAGAGTTGAACAATAATAGACAAATAAAAAACAGTTGCTAATAATTGCTACTAGGAAGACTTACTTAAGAACTACTTTATTCTTCTTTTGAATGATTCCAAAGGTCCAAGTTAAAAGAGAAATCACTTATACTCAGTTCTTCTTCAGAAAAACTGATGCACGTTCTTGCCGATTGTGGCATATCATCATCAACCCAAAAACTCGTGAGCAGTTCTTCATCAAACCCAGGACCAGAACCTGTAGCTGTTTCAGTAGCATACTTGTCATCTAAAAAGGAATGCCACCAATCATTTCCAATCCCTGTTGATGGTGATGTTTGTGATGGCGTACTGAAATTTTCTTCTAGTTGATTATGGTCCAAAATTGGTTCTTTAAAACTCGAACAATTTGAACTTTTGGTGAAACTTCGCGGTTGAGGCCTTGTGACGATGGGCTTTATTGTTTCTTGGAATTTTTCTTTCGTAGTCCTTTTCAGGAGAGAATTCGTCCGCCGTCGGGTGTTCCAATAATTTTTCACATCGTTCGATGTTCTTCCTGGAAGTCTTCCAGCAATCAGTGCCCACCTTCAACACATAATTAACATGAGAAAATGAATACATTCGTATGATAAAATTTCTGCTTCTAAGAGTTTTTAAAGCTAAGTTATTTTCAATTAATGAAGGACAAGAACGAGTACAATAATGACGATGTGCATGTGGAGCTTGATAGTTAGGAAAGAGACTTATTTATTGGTACCTGTTTCCTAAAAGCTTGTGAAGCCTAATTATTAGATCTACTTCATCCTCTGTAAACTCCCCTCTCTTGATATTTGGCTTCAAATAGTTCAACCACCTTAGTCTACAGCTCTTCCTGCATCTGTTTAAGCCTGCATACATACATAATGCAAAAATTGTATAACATCTTTCTCGAGGTAGTTCTCCATGTGGAATACGTACCTCGCTATGTCCGCCTCTCGTGTGATATAACTTGAGCCAAATATTAGGGCCGGCCTTGAGATTTTGGTGGCCCATGGCAAAGTCAAAAAGAAGGCCCTATAAATGCAAGACTACTTACAAGTAAAAATATTTGTTTTCGTTTATACGTGTGTATATAGAATGTAGACCTTTTACAACTAGTAATAAAAATTAGGTTAAAAAAAATTTCATTTTACTTGTGGAAATGTTTAAAATTTTTATATATAAAGCAAGATTGAACACAAGAAAAAAAAAATTAAAAGAGATTGGAAGAAAAATATGACATTTTAAGTAGTAAAAATGCACCAAAGGAAGAAAGAGGGGTAGAACAATATATGTTAATTATTATATAAACCACAAACTAGTCCTTCCAAAGTCATTTTATAGTCATTCTTTCTCCCAAAGATAGTCCATTTAATACATTTATAATCAGAACGGCAACTCATCAAGCATCATTAAAAAAAAAAGTTTTATTTCTTAACACTAGTAGGACTTGAACATAGATTTGGTTTGAATAAAATCAAAGAGAAACCATTAATGCAAGATGGAACTTCAGAAATCTTGATGTTATTAGCTTCTTATATATACTATAGAACTTTATATATACTAGTATACTATTGTACCTCATATTAAGAAACTATTTTAGAAGCAACTTTTAAAAGAACAATAAAATAAATAAATATTTTGGGGCCCTCCTTGAGATGTGGCCTAGGGCAGTAGCCCTTCTTGCCCTGCCTTAGAGCCGGGCTTGCCAAATATATGTACATGGAGAAAAAATATATTTGGTGATATAAAAATAGGAGCATGAGTGCTTGGCCAAAAAAATATAAGAGCACGAGTGGCTGTCGAGCCTAGCATGTGAATACAGAATTCAAGACCTTCTAAACAACGCTAATGCAAGGCTTCACTGCTTAATTAAGCTATATATACCATCTATATATATCCCTGTTTTCGAGAGTTATATATATTTTACATGAATGAATACCTGCTTTGTGAGGAACCTCGTGCCACTTTCCTTCTACATGATTCTCCATGCACTTGCTCAGAAGACCATCTTCCTCTTTAGCCCAAGCTCCTTTTTTCACATCCAAGTTATTTCCCCCCATCTGGTTTCTTGGCCAGCGTTATGCTAACAGCTAGCATATCTTGTGCCTGCTAGTTCCTATATAAAGTTCCGGAGAGCACCAAAATCAACCTTTCAAGGGCAGTGACGTGCATGTCTCATATCCACATAAGCAAAAAGTAAAAAGTTTAAACGATCGCAGAGTCAGTTATTCTCGATCCTCGCGAACTATACAGACTGTCAAAAACAAAACAAAAGTTTATATAGTACATATAAAAAGTTGCAATTTTCCTTTTTTGGTAGAGAAGTCCAACACAAACACTAACGACAAACTTGGGTGTGGAAACCGTACACAAATCATTGAAAATTAACTTGGAATGTAAAAAAATTCTCGGTAATATTCAAAGCAAAATCTAAGAATATGAATGCATCATCGTGTAACTAGTTAGTACACACATCTCTATCGTCCTTCAGTCCTATTTTGGAATCTAGACACAACATCTAACTAGTGGCAAATTTAGAAATTTTCATTCCGGGGCTCAACGTGTAAAATGTTTAAAAAAATTCTATACAAAGTAGACCCATTGAAACGAAACGATAATACTCTAATTCATAGTTAATAGATAAAACCATAAAAAAAAATACTCATGTTCATTATCAAAGAGAACTTCATTAACTTCAAAAAATAGACACACATTGCAATACACCATAAATATCTCTAAGAATGTGATAATAAACTAAAAAATTAGGGCAATTCTCTTCACCTCCCAAGGCGTCTCGTCTTATTCGACATAAGAACTGGTATATCTTAGCGCAAACCTGCTCATTTTAGGGCATTTACATCATTTTTTTAGGTTCATTGTAGTTTTGATCTAGGGCTTTATTTGCATTTCTTTTGGGTTCTAGCTCTCAAACTTTGGACTCTTATGAGTACTGTCTTAAGAAGAGCTTATTCAAGCAAATATTTCTTCAATACGTAAGAGTTATGTTATTCTTGTAAAACTCTTTGTGGATTGAACATCTAAGGCTTTTTACCTAAATTGACCTTAGGTCCCTTCATGCATTCATATCATACATGAAAAATTGTTTTAAGTAGTGGCAATTCATTGAAAATTAACTTAGAATGGAAAAAAATTCTCGGTAATATTCAAAGCAAAATCTAAGAATATGAATGCAGCATCGTGTAACTAGTTAGTACACACATCTCTATCGACCTTCAGTCCTATTTTGGAATCTAGACACAACACCTAACTAGTGGCAAATTTAGGAACCATACACAAATCATTGAAAATTAACTTAGAATGTAAAAAAATTCTCGGTAATATTCAAAGCAAAATCTAAGAATATGAATGCAGCATCGTGTAACTAGTTAGTACACACATCTCTATCGACCTTTAGTCCTGTTTTGGAATCTAGACACAACACCTAACTAGTGGCAAATTTAGGAACCGTACACAAATCATTGAAAATTAACTTAGAATGTAAAAAAAATTCTCGGTAATATTCAAAGCAAAATCTAA
>NC_047652.1:15393923-15400535 GCF_902201215.1 Prunus dulcis
ATATTGTTGTTTATAAGGTCTATATTTTCTATAACATTTTCTATATGGCTTCTTCTACTTAAATTTTTTATGACATCCATATTGTTTAGGTAAATCTATGTTTTTACAACTCATGTAAAATTGTTTTCTAATTTGTCTTTTTGCTTTTATTTGACTGCATTATGACCGTGATATATCATATACATCTTGTATTCTTGCTCCTATGGATACATCTAATTTCCTAGGGTGTTTTTGCCATGCATTCCAAATTCTTTCTCCTATTGGTCCTTTAATTTTTGTTATGTAAGTATCTAACATATTAAGATCATCAATTCTACATGTTTTACCTAAATACTTGAAAAAAACTGAAGTATATTCACTAATATATTGCAAATCACAAATTTGTTGTTGTTCTAAATTTCTTATGGCTCTAATTTGTTCTTGTTCATTTCTACCATCTAATTTGTTATGATCTAAAAATTTATATTTAATTAATTTAACAAAAGCATCTATATTAAACATTTCTTTTGCTACTTGATGTTCTCTTGGATTTTTAATTTTCCATGCTTGGAAATAATCAAAAATCATTTCATCTAAAGTATGTTCAAAGTAATCTAACATATCTTTATTATTACTAAAATTTAACATTAATGTAGCATGGACACAACCATTTTCCCATCTTTCTATAGTCTTTTTCCAATCTTGTGGGTCTACATAATCTAAATTTAATATATTTCCTATTAGACTAATTTGTTCAATTCCTTTATGAGGGATTCTATTTTTTCTTATTCCAAATGTTTCTTGTTGGAAAGCACTCCTAAAAGATTCTTCATTATTTTCTCTATATGGTTCATTGGTCTGACTAAGATTTTGCTGGTCTATTCTACTTGCAGGGCTACAGATGGTCCAGTTGAACTATAAAGCACTCCTAAACCCTTGAACTATACTGATCTTCTACTGGCATGCATTCTACTTCAATTAACATATTTTGATATTCTTTTTCTCCTAAAATATGTTCTAATCCTATATTTAAAATTAAATCTTTCATTTCTTTATCTGATAATCTATGTAATCCTAAGTCATAAGTTTTATATTTTTCTATATATTCTTCTTCCTCTAAATTATCTATGTCATCTATGAGTTTATCAACTATATTATTAAATTATATTCAATCATATTTGTTTCTAAGTTATCAAACGTCATATGTATTTCTTCTTCTAGTTCACTTTTTAAATATTCTATATCATTTATTTGTTTATAATTAATAAATCTTACTGCTGCTTTACCTGTACGATTTTCAAAAATTTGTGCTTTATCAGGTTGTTTATTTTTTGTTACTTGTAGGTTTTGTAAAATCCATTCTATTCCTTCTGAAAAACTATTATCTACTGGTTTTGCCTCTATCATATTAACATGTTTGCTACCAAAAGTTTGTACTAAATTTTGAAATTCTACATTAAATTTGTATTTATAACTATTTGAAATTTTTGCTACATACATAAGACTAATACTTAAATTTTTGTACTCACCTTTCATATTATAATTTTTTGTTCCTATGCTAATTTTAATATGTTTACTAAATTCTCTAATATTCATGACATAATTAGAAATACATCCTATGACTGCTAAGTTTGTGCTAAGATCTACTTCTGCTGTGGCTATAACTGCTTGCTGATGGTTATCCTATCTGTCATCATATATGTATACTAGTGCTTTAGTTCTTACTTGTGCTATAGTGAGTTTTCAACTATTCCTATCATAATTGTTCCTATATGAATTTGTTGATAGTATGATTTTTTACTGTGTTCTATTATTGTGTTACTATGTAAATTAATAGTTACTTCTTTATCTATACAGCTTACTTCATGTTGACTGATGCTACTTACAATACTATGTCTATTTTCAAATCTTCCTAATTGATATAAATTATATTTATTTTTCTGAGATTTTTCAAAGCCTTTTCTAAGGAATTCTTGTGCTTTTTGTTCACTAGGGTATATATCTTCTGTTCTAACTATTTCTTTTCATTTTCTTCTAAAGAGTTCCATTTACAATTATCAAATAGATTTATTCTTCTTCTATGAAGATTATTTCCTAAGGTTAAATTTTCTAATTTGTCAACTAAGTTTTTGGCTAGTGTAGAAGTGGTATTGTATACTACTTGATTGATTTCTGTTATTTGTTTTTCTAATTGATCTACTTTTTCAGCTAAATTTAAAATTAATTGGATAATTAAATTATTTTGTCTTATAGGGGTATTAGTACTTACTACAGATGTTATAAAGTCTGTGAGACCTACTGGTTCCTTATCTAGTTGACCAACTTCTTTTAATGCTTTGAAATATTTATTATTTATTTTAGAATATGTCATTAAACTAAAAGTCTATCAATTTTACTATGTAACTTTTCTACTTGTTCGGTTAATGTTTTTTGAACTAACTGTATTTTTTGCACTTCTAATTTTAATTGCTCGATAATTTCTAATGACTGGAGTTCTGTTTGTTTTGGCTTGCTATCTATAAGATCTATGAGGTCTTTGATTTCTTTCTTACTAGGAAATTTTTGGATATTCCTATTATTATCTTCTAATTGGGATGTTATAGTTTAAGTTTGGTCTAATTGTTTTTAAGGAATTTTTTTGAAAATATTCTAGTAACTGTTGAATTATCCTATTATTTTTATTATGTTCAAATTTTACACTCTCTGCTTGACTAATTAAAAGGTCAATAATACTATTATCTAAGGGACTGTTACTACTATGTAATAGATGTTTGTGTTCTTTTTGTGGAAAGTAACAAACTAATGTATTATCATCTAAAGTCAATTTTTTCTTTTGTTGTTCACTGATTTCTAAATTAAGATACTCTATCATATAATTAAATTTATCTAAGTCTACCTTTTTCTTTTAAGATACCTAAATGCTCTTGAAATGCTTCTATGGATTCTTTACAGATTTCTAAATTATACTGATTTCTTGTTATACTATTATGTATTTCTAATTTTTCTTCTAGGATAATTATCTACTTCTGGTGATCTTATTAATTCTTCTAGACTTCTAATTTCTTTTTGGTATTCTGCTTTCTGTTTCTTTAATTCTTGCAACCTTTCTTTTATTCTAATAGGTGTCTACCAAGGGCCAAACATGCAAATGGTTTACCATTCTTAACTGGTAATTCTGGTAGTTAACAATATTTTAACAGGTTATAAAACGTTGGTTTTTATCAGTTGTGTTGATTGACTTCTGTCTTCAAGGTACTTTACTGGTATAATTATATTATTAAGGTGCTAAACTAAAGCTTTGATACCATAAAGCTCTTATACCATTATTTTGGCTGGTCAAAATAACAACCAGACACCATGCTTAGAACATGGAACTAGAACATGGAATTGCAAAAATGTCAACTTAAAGGGCTATGGAGCAGAACTCAAAGGTTCCCTGACAAACATCCAATTATTGTTATGGCAAATATCAAACATGACCAAGTGCTCAAACACAGTATTGATCATCAATTTAGCAAGATAATAACATAATTATGAAAAGTGTTTCCCTGTTTTGGACAAGAAGTCTATTAAGAAAACCAAAAATAAAAGAGAAAAAGATGTCCTTAATTGCTTATGTTGCTGGAATTACTGTTATCATCGGGTATTAATAGTGGTCGGAGATATTAACAGTGATCGACGGTATTGACGGTATTAACAGTGGTCGGAGTAAGTAAGTACAATAAGTGGATAAGAGAAAGTATATGAACAAAGGGAGTTTTATTGATTGAAAACTGAAGGAGGAAGTATTGAGATTTTTTCTTCTCTGATGTTGTACTTCTTTCTTCAGATTTACAAACTATATACACCATTTTCACCGACTTCTATTCTTTTGCTAATGATGAGAAGATGAGTTCTTCTCTATCTGATACTTTCTATCTGAGACCCTCTCTATCTCTCTCTGAAGTTTCATGCATACATCACATGCCAACTGATGGCTAACAAACAATTTTCTGTATAGTAAGACAACATGCACTCTAAAATATGTATAAACAAACCAAACCATTGTATCTAGCACTATAGTTGCGCAGTAATAACAGTCGGACAAATTCAAAGTGACAAAGTCTTCACATGGTTTGGTTGCTTGAAGGCAAAATCTTCACATTCTGATGGTGGAGGAAAGAGTTCCAGGACTTGCATGTCTCTGAAGCTAAAGATAATGGGCTCTTTTCCTATTTTGAAAAGTTTTTGAGAGTTAGCTGTTTCGTTTGAGTTTTTTGCTAAATTCCGCTTTAATGAATTATTTATTTACCCTTTAAAAAAAAGTCGCTTTAATGCCGGTAAATTAATGATGAAACTTTTATTTTTCAAGTTCAGCATTTTAAGTTTTACAAGTACTTCAATTAATGTTTTCTTTGATAATTGAAGAAAACTCTATCCATTTTTGTTATTACCATCACTGATCGACTAGCCAAAATATATAGTGATAACGGGGTCAAAAAAATGAAGTCCATATGGTAATAGGAAAGGAAAAATACTTATTATTATTTTTTTTTATCCTAATCGTTCCGCGTGGTTTTAACTTTATCACGCGTAGATCACTGGTACAAGTTTCACCGAGTGACAGCACCGACCTTCATTCTGGCATACTCCCTCCATTCTTCGTCTCTCTCACTCTCCCTCTCTCTGTTTCTCTGCAAACCCTAAACACTGCACTCCGTAGTTTCCAAAACTCTCTCTTCTCTGCAACGACTGAGTGAGCGAGGCGAGTATTGGGTTGAGTGGTTTAAGAAGCAACGAGTTCTCGCTCTGTTTGCCTGCAACGATCGAGTGGTTTTCTCTTTCTGGGTTCAAGAAGGAGCGATTTTTCTATCTCTGTTTCTCTGCAACCATTTTGTGATTTTTGGGTTAAAAAAGCAACGAGCGATTTTTCTCTCTCTCTCTCTCTCTGCGTGCAACAATTGAGCGCATTTTGGGTTTTGGAGTTAAGAATCAAGAATGGCGTTGTCTACTCGAAATGGAAAGAGCAGACAATTCGAAGATGGTGTTGGTCCCTTTGAGAAGAGGAAGAGGTCTTGTTCTAGGGTTTCTGAGCCCAAACGGAATGTAGCCGTGGAGGAAAAGCCGACTGCTTGTCTTCCTCTGCGCAAGTCTTCGTCACCCAAACAGTGCAAGAAAATCTTCCCTTTGGCTTCGTCTGCTAGAAAGCCTAGACAATCCGAGGAGGAATTGGGTTTTGATGGTCTCTGTCAGACCCAGAAGAGCAAGAGGCAAAAACTGGGTTTTGACTGCAAAGAGACGATGTATTGTTCTAAAGTCTTGGTTTATCTGATGAATCTCCCCCATGCGAGGTGTTTCGAGAAGCCTGTTGTCGATCCTGTGGCCGAGAATTTGCCTGGTTATTTCGAAGAAATCTGGAGGCCTATGGATTTCGGTACTGTGAAATCCAAATTGGAGACGGGTGCCTACTCCAGCGCTGATGGCTTTGCTGCTGATGTCAGGCTTATCTTCTCCAACGCTTTCAGATATTATCCGCTTGGGAGGAAAGAGCGTGCAGCAGCCAAGCATCTCAATGGGGTTTTTGAGACCAAGTGGAAAGAAGCTGTGGAGAAAAAGTCAAAGGCTGTTTGTCCTTATCCTCTGCCCAAAGTCGAGGGTTTGTCACCCAAACTGAAGCAGGGCAAGAGCTCTTCTCCTTCCAGGGTTAATCTTCAAAGTCAAGGGCTTGGGGTTTCTCATTCAACCAAAGATGATGACTTGGCCACCCTTGTTCAACATGCCATGGATCAGGCCTCAGAGAATCTTTCTCCATTTAGGGCTAGTCGAATTCAGTTACTAAAGCTACAATTTTCAGATACGATATTAAAAGCAAACAAGACACTTAAGAGGCTACCTGATTCTCCACCAAGGGAAAAATTGATGCAGCGGATGAAGCAAAGGAAATTGCCTCGCCGTGCGATTTTGAACGTGGAGAAGTCAGTGCAATTTGAGTACCCTTTACAGGATCTCAAACAACTTGAGATGCTGTGTGGCTGTGGCAGTGGAGATACTTTTCTGCAGGTCCACCTCGGATTGCCGCTTAAGAAGTTGGGTCTATACCTCAAGGAAGACGATGAATTGCAAGGTCAGGATGAGGAGACCTTTTTGAATGGAGATTGGGAGGAAGGCGAGATCCATTCATGAAGTATAGGTGGTGTAGAAGGAAACTGAGCATAGGTTATAGGCCACCTTGGCTCTGTTATTTGTTGTATATGATGAATAGGTTAGAGTATCCACTTTGTAAATGATTAGCAATTCTTTAATTTCTAGGAAGAAAGAAATTGAGGATGTGATTCTGAATTATTCAAATTTTCAAAGTTTAATGATATTATTGAAGTTTC
This sequence comes from Prunus dulcis, assembly GCF_902201215.1. Classification (NCBI taxonomy): domain Eukaryota; kingdom Viridiplantae; phylum Streptophyta; class Magnoliopsida; order Rosales; family Rosaceae; genus Prunus; species Prunus dulcis. Next base: position 15,400,262 of record NC_047652.1, read on the forward strand.
TATTTCTGTTTGTTCTCTAATTGGAATTTGTTCAAAGTCAGATATCTTGGCAACATCTTCTTTCCACTTGGTTCTGGGTAATGAAAGTTTTCGGCCGCTGGAAATCATAAGATTTTCTTAACTTTCTATTGCATTTGGTGGAGCTTGCTGGTTTTCTTTTTCATTTCTTTTGCATCATCCATTACCCTGCAGTAATTGTCACTTGGTTTTTTGTCAAACCCAGTAAATTTGAATCAGTTTTTGTTAATACAGAGCCTTCTATGGTTTTCAGTTA
>NC_047652.1:15400635-15467246 GCF_902201215.1 Prunus dulcis
TCTTAGTTGTTCTATTCTGGGATGTCATTTTGAACCTCGACTCATTACATATAGGGCATGTATCCAACGTTTCATGCTCTTTGTAGAATAACATGCAATTATTTTTGCAAGCGTGGATTTTTTCATAACCCAATCCAAGACCATGCAACACCTTCTGTGCATGTTTATGATCTTTCGACAAACAATTGTCCGTCGGAAGCATTCTCTTGAAAACCCCCAAAAAGTAATCGAAACACAAGTTCGACATACGATACTTTTTTTTTCCGTGCATTAGCTCCACAATGGCAGTGAGAACGGAAAAATTCTCGCACCCCGGGTATAACTCTTGGTTGGCATTTTTTAACAGTTTTTCATACTGTTCAAACTCCGCACTGTCTATTGGTGTAGGCACGTCATCTTCCCCTTCCTGATTGATGTTGGTCGATGCAAATGGAAAAGCATCCTGTATAATACCCATGACTTGATCATTAGGATCCACAATAGGTTCAACATTGTCCACTCTTGGGGCATTTGAAGACGAAGCATGGTCTACTTGTTCGCCATGAAGATTCCAAATGCTATATGTTTCAATCATTCCATTCCTTACTAAATGAAATCCAACATTTTCAATTGTCTCAAACAACGTGTTGTTACACCTCCTACAAGGACAACGGATTCTAGTTGCACTCGGGTTGTGTCTACGTGCAAACTCAATAAAATCCTCGATTCCATCCAAGTATTCGTCTGCGCATCTATTCGGGTTCTGTATCCACCTTCTGCTCATAATTCCTGAAACCACAATCACGACACAACAATCACAACAACTTCATATGAAGTTATAATGTCACCTTATGCCTCCGGTAAGGGCCCTATCCCATTCGGGAATGCATAGTCCTGTCACGTAACCTACGGCTACATGAGATTAGATTTCGGCGTGGATTAATTTCGGCAGCATCTCGACACAGTTCTTGAAGTGGGCATAGGTATAAATACCTACGTACCACCCGAAGAACGTACCGAGATGAGATGACACCGAAATCTCCACAATCGAAACCTAATCCTGTAGCCGAAGATTATGTGACAACACTATGCATTACCAAACTGCCCAAGTAATGGGACAATTCAAGAATTAATTGGACCGCAGTCATGCCTTACGCATCCATGCACGAAATCCAACTAATCTCGAACGGGAAACTACGCGTTACTAAACATAAAAATAAAAGTACGAAGTTAATTTCAATTAACTTCGTACATCACAACACATTGTGCTACGTCACGCACAATTTCGCAACATTATAAACATATAACTTCACAAAAAAATTACAAACATAACAAACAAACTTTTACAATAACATACCTTCTCAATCGTTCTCCACTAATCACTAATCACAGATACCCCTAACGAGAACAAAATTAATAGCGTTAGTACGAATTTACATTAATACATTTAAACTAACTACCAAAAATACATACCAATTGAACGAACGTACTGAATTCACTGCAGAGCAGCGGCAAGGGGAGTGAGAGAGAGGCAGAATGCAATTTCTGCATTCTGCCTCTGCAATGGCAGAATGCAATTTCTGCATTCTGCCTCTGCAATGGCAGATACTAATATGAAGAAGAAGGACTTTGCCCGACTAAGAAGATGAGAATTCGTCGCGCAAAATGCCGTCGCAAAAGGGCACTTTTCCGTCGCACAAAACAACTTTTCCGTCGCGCAATTACGTGCCGACATCTGCTTTTTTTGCGCGACGAAAAACATTTGCCGTCGCACATAATTTCGTCACGCAAATTATATATTTCGTCGCGCAAGGTTTACATGACGTCGCGCAAATGGTCCATTTCATCGCGCAAAATCGCACCGGCATTAAACTTTTCGCGACGAAACTTAAGTCCGTCCCGCAAAAAATAATGTTATCCACCCTTCATTTTGGCGCCAAAAATAAGTAACCCTCGTTTTCTTACGCGACGGTTCATTTTTTCGTCGTGCTAAGTTGTCTTTTGAGACGAAATCTCTCGTCGCGCAGTTTTTTTACCGCCGAAAAAGAGTGCCAATTTTTTGTTAATCTTTACGCGACGAATGTTTATAATTGTCGCGCAATATTTTCATGCGCGACGATATTTGTCGTCGCGCAAGATTTTGGCGCCAACAAAATAAACCGGGCTTTTATGCATTACCTTTGCGCGACGAAATAAATTTAAGTCGCGCAAAGATTGTTTGCGCGACGAATCTATTTGTCGCGCTAGTTTTCTGTTGTTTGAGCGACAGAATTTTTTTTTCGTCGCATCAGTGTTTTTTGCGCGACGAAAATTTATTCGTCGCGCAAATATTAAATCGTACTAGTGTAAAATACAATGCGGAGTGAGTCCTACAAAAGTGTCCCTCAAATAAACTTATTTGAGGTGCATATTTCTCTTGTCACACTAATTTTTTTTTTTCATTAAAAAAAAAAATCACAAAATCAAGTGTGAAAATTTGATGTACATTTAGGCTGTCCTTAGGAATGATTGTACTGTAAAACCTTTTGTATGTCTCAAAGTAGACAACATAACACTTCAAAGAAATTCCCCATCCATCATCATAAGGTTATCATTATATCTGAGCTGCAAAAATTTCCCACATGTATTTCATTTATTGGAGGCCAGTTTGACAAGCATGTATGGTGGAGAATATGGAATAGCCTGTACCATATTATAGTTGTTGTTTGGTACAGCTCTATACCATACAAATGATGCTCATTCCCCATTCAATCAGAACCATTTGATCAGCTGGCCCTACAATCAAACTTTGTTGAAATTTTTTATTAAAAAAAAGAAAAAAAAAAAAAGATGAAGGGCATCCCGATTGAGTCGTCCAAGTCATGGAGCACAATTTTATTTTATTTATTTTATATTTTTGCTCTCCCTCCCGACAACCAAAAGAAATAAGCAGCAGCATTTTAACGAAAAAAGTAAAGCTATTAAATGAGAATGAATCATCTCATAAGGCTGGATTTGGTTGTAATATTCAATTCAAATGGGGTCCACGGATTTGACTGTTAAACTAAAAAACAAGTGCACAATATTTTTCTTGTATAATTCCAAAGTTCTTGAAAGATATTGACCTGCGCATACAAAGAAACAGTAGTAGAAGTAGTGGCGGCCTTGGAGAGTTTTTGTTTTTGTTATCTGAGAAGGAACAAGTAATTTGCCCCTCAAAATTGTGAATTTTTACCTTAATGTATGAAGAACATTACTAAAATTAGATATGTAAGACTTTACTTTTTCTGTTGTTGTTGTTGCTTGCTGCTAGAAACACATTAAAGAGTTAGAGATGCTATTGCACAACACTTACGTCAAATTAATCTATTTTTAACCCATAAGCTAAGGGAAAGGGAAAGTTAGATGCCAAATTTAAACATCACTGTAAGCTTAGCTTTATGAAACAAATGATTAAGACATATATGAAATCTCAAATAAGATCTTGTGAGAGCGGAAGATACATGGATATTATCCAAGTTATGGAGTCTCAGGGCAAGTCTCGTGACCAAATCGGTGTTTGGGGTCTTTGAGTTTGAGTATGAGCGTGAGGTAGAGTTAGGGCATGTTTGACAGTGTTTCTGGAAGGACTAAAAGTGTTTTCTAGTAGTGTTTCTAGATCATAGAAGCATTTTTTGGAGAAGCACTCCCAAGTGTTTTTCCATGAAGCACTTTGATTTCTTATGAAAATTTGAACGTTTTTATGAGCATAAGTGATTCCTAAAAAAACAGTCCCTAATGAGAAGTTAGTGAGAGAGAGAGAGAGAGAGAGAGAGTTAAAATTTGCTTTCCAAAACAACTTCTCTACATCTAAAGAGGAGTTTTTTTTAAAACTTGGCTCCTTAAAAATAAAAAGGAGCCTCTCTCCGAAGTTTTTTTTTAAAAACAAAAAACAAAAAACAAAAAACCTAGACTTAGCCTCCCTTCTCTCTCTCTCTCTCTCTCTCTCTCTCTCTCTCTCTCTCTCTCTCTCTACCTACCTACCTACCTACTTATTTCTCCCATTTCTCATCTACTGGATTTGGGGTCTTAATTGTGGGGAGGTTATTTGTGTCTAGATCTGTTTTCGATCTTGGTTTTTTACCCAAATATCCTTGGATTTGTGATTTTGTTGGTTGGTCTTTTCTTGTAGAGTGACTGGCCGCAATCTCAGTTGTGCTCTCTACCTCCAAGCTAGCGATGACGGTTGTGGTGGCAGATGCAGCAAAGGTTGTGGTAGTGGCTCTGTTGGTTTTTTGTTATTGTTTGTTTGCATTTTTCTTATTTTGTAATAATTGCATCAACTCCCTATGAGTTGAGTGTTTGATTGTTTTCTAGTTCGTACTTATATTTTGTACTTGTGAGTGTTTAAAAGTTGAGTTATATTAGTAGATTTAGCAATGTGATTCATGTCTGGTTTGTTCAGCATATGGCTTTTATGTTGAAATTTCTTTGACCTTTTGTAGCATGTATCTCAATTAACCTTTTGTGGTGATTATGCTTCCATTTGTGGGTATTTTTATTTGCCCGTATGGCTAATGATCTTTGTGCCTCATTTATGAATACATTTATCACTTTTCTCTATTAAAAAAGAAAAAGAAAAAGATGCTCCTACTCAAAGAAAATGGGATTTGTTTTGAGTATCCTTAGTTTTAAGGTCCAAATATTTTCCTTTTATTTTTATCAAAGATGGATTCAGATTTTCAAACCTGTCAATCTCACCTTTATCCTCTGGTCGCATATCAAATAGTTCACCCCCAATCCATGAAGCCAAATTTTTACTTTTATTATTCACCACAAAAAAAATAAAAAAAATAAAAAAAAACCGTTGACTCTGTCATTGTATTAAGAGTGCTGCTATTTGTATTGACTACATTGTATATCATCTCTCTATACAGGTGAGGTCCACCTTTATTAGAGAAGTGGTCAACAAAATGATCAACAAATATGGTACATATAGTATTATTAGACCTGTGTTATTCTTATTTGTAAAAATAGGGTATATTTTCTTTATTTATAAGACATAAATGCCAATTATATACTTATATTCTCAATTTTTGTTGTTTCTAGTACTTATATAGTTAAATGAACGTGCTTATACCTCTATGAGAGGTGCGTCTAGGGTTTCTAGGGGCATAGCATATATATATATATATATATACAACTATAATGAACCTTAATTAGAGAAGAAGCAGATCTGCAGATATATTTGAAGTAGTGATGGTAGTTGTATAATTGATTAAGCATTGAGAGAGAGAGAGAGAGAGAGAGAGAGAGAGATGTGAAAGTCCACTTTTATTATGTGATGTGAGCATTCGAAGAAAGAAACTGAAGGAGCGGGGGTCTATTATGCCTTCCCCTTTAAACGAGCGAATGTATTGAAGGTGAAAGACCACCACGAAATTAAAAGAACGTACTGTTGACTTTCCCATAACCCGACACACAAACCCTACCAACCTTCAATTTCAATTTCATTCACTTCCACTTGCGCCCTTTTGTACCTCTTCCACAAAGTGACCCAGATTGTTTGCTGCTAAATACAAATTTGCTATGAAAACAAATATTAAATTAACAAGAATCACAATATTATTAGACCTAACAATAATAGTAATTTTGACAAACGATATGATATTTACAAGATTCTTTTATAACTTACCAATATACCCACACAACAGACCAATACATCCACAACAAAGCTACATAATAATTAGGTATTGAACTCATCATAAATATATATCATCTTCACTATCCATATGAATCAAACTTGAGACCACCTTCAATCGACTGAAAATAAATACAACTAAACCAAAGGCTAGTTGTTCTATACCATGTACATTAAGAAAACCCTCATTGTCAACTATAAGATATGCAATGTCAATTTTGTACTCTGAAGGGTAATAAGGTGGCAGTATCTCTACCATGAACCGTGGTGGCAGAATCCACTTTTTTTTTTTCTTTGTTCTTTTTATGTTATTTGTTTTGGTAGTTTTAAAGAAATAAAATGCATACTATTTTTTTTTTTTTAAAGAACTCTATTTGTCAATTAAAACAGGATAAAATGTCAATTTTAATGCATACCCACTTGCTCTCCACACTGTAGGTTTTGTCTCTTAATTCCTCTGCTGCATTTGCTTGCCTCACCACATGCATGTATGTGGAGGTTTCTATGGCTGCATATCGAATTTACCCTACCTGAATTTCGAATTTTTTGATGGAAAAGCCTATGCAGGTTTGGTGGGTCTGCATCTTAAATTTGAAACAGATCAAGAGCCCAAATCAAATGAGAGTATAAGAAGAACTTAAAAATATTAACTGGGCTTTGCTTGTTTTTTTCCTTTCATTTATGTTGTCTAAAATTGTTTAATCTTTGCATGCATACTGCACCATGAAATGATCCTGACCATTAAAATTACTTTGGCTACATGCGAGTAAATTCTTCTGGGGATATACCGGGAGGCAGGAAGTATCAGGAGAAGACTACACCGAAGAAGGTGGGTCTTCCCCTTTCAGTTATGGCTTCACTGCAACAGATAAAGTTGAAAAGGAAAAGCCTCTTCCATTGCTAGGCAATTTTTTAATTGTCAAATCCCCTTTTAAGCAGCTTTGTTTTCCGGAAAACTTTCTACTGTAACCTTGGGTTTACAAAAATAATATATGCAAAGTTTTTGTTAAATGAGTGGGGGTCATTTTCTTCAGCTGTAATAATTGTGATGCTAATAAGCACTGCTTTTTCTTAGAAAATGACTGAAAAAGTTGTTCACAATCCTTAATTGGAGAGAAAGTTGTGATAGTTATCAAGAGTGAAAGTAAAAAAGAAATATTTATTGTTATAAAACATTAAAAATCTTAATTTCCCAACATGTGAAGTTCATGCTTAAAAAAAAAATACAGTGTCAGTTAACGGAGTTTAGTTCAGTTAAAAATAGTGTTTACTTGTAGATCAGTCGTCTCAGGTTAAAGCACAGTGCCAGTTAACTGGGTCTAATTCAATTAAAAAGAATCTTCACTAGTAGATCAGTCGTCTCAGATTTGCAGTAGTAGTAGAAAATGAAGATGTTAATTTTCAGTTGTTATTTTGAATCGGGAATAGCTTTTCCTACTTGATCAAATTGATTCAGTGTTAGAATTATATGAATATTATGATATGATTTGGAAGGATGGAACAACATTCTACGCTTTGAAGTTGACCAGTGAATGAATAAATAAGGCAGAGAAAAGGGATGGTGAAAGAGTGTGGTTAACAATAGAAGGCCCATTCCTCGAAAAGAGAGTAATAAATGAGAAGCGGCAGAAGGACACAGGACTTTTTGGGCAGAACAGAAAAGATCGTCCAATGTGAAAGTGAGAGGTGAGGAAATGATTTTGTAATCGATTGCTTTATGATTGATGAACCTTTGACATAAATAAAAGTTCAAATTCAAAAACCCAAAAACAAATTATTTTTTTTATAAAAAAAGTACATGTTTTAGAGAGAGAGAGAGAGAGAGAGAGAGAGAGAGAGAGGGAGAAGGTGGACAAAAAAATAGATGAATTTTCAAAGCTCTTTCAGCTTTTGCTTTTTCTCCTTTCTGACAAGAAAAAGTGGAAGAAAAAGGAAAGTCCATTATATATTATGAGGCTATGATGACGATATGATATGATAATGCATGCCTTCCTTCTTCATATATGCATGTGTCAGTGTCTTCGTTGGATTTACAGACTGTGATTTCCTTTCAGTTCTGTTCTTATATTTTCTTTTAATCGTTCTGCAAATCGTAAAACATTTCAGTTTTTTACTGTGGTTACTTGGACTTGGACCTAGTTAGTAGGTGGCAGTGAAAATGAGGCAAAACTAGAGCCATAGGCTGTACAATTGTGCAGGAGGGAGCTTTCACATCACACCTTGTTAAGAGAGAAAGACAGAGAGAGAGAGAGAGAGAGAGAGAGAGAGAGAGGCTGACATTTATCCTTGAGGAAAGTACACGACCCTATTGTCTTACCAGCATTTAAGGGGTGTATGAATACTACTTACCATAATAGTGATAATCTGTTCTAGCATTGTTTTCTGTTTATTTCTACCAGTTTGGCCCATTGTGATAGCTCATTGGGCTTGTTCTATTTTGGTTAATACAACCTTTTACATGTTGCACCTAAACTTTACTAGGTCATCCGATTTCCAAGTTGCCACAATAAATTTTTCTCTAACAATGGCAGGGTTGGATGGGGGGAGGGTAGGGTTTCTTTTGTTTTGTTTTTTTAGTTCTAAAAGGTTTTAAAGAGTACATTACTGAGACACTCTTAACAAATTAGGTATGTGTACGAAACATGATCGTTTCCAACAATTTTTTGACGGATTTAGCATCATGTCACACTTATGATTATAAATCGAGATGGCAAATTGAGAATTGGGTTTATAGTTGACATATGAAATATTTTCACTATTTTTGTTTACCCAAGCCCTTTTGGTTAAGTGGAAACGAGTTGCAGAAAACCAAAATAAACACTTTTAAAATAAAATATTTACATAAGCATCAACCTATAAGGTTACAATAATTCACGAGTAGCAATACATAAATTCACAAAACAAGAAAGTATACAAAACTCACCCCGACTAAACTATATACAACATGTCAATAAAAGAGAATCAAAAGTTTAGATGTGAACATGGTTCACAATAAATACAATAGAAAAACTTTCTTGAGCCCGACTAAACACAATAAACACAATACAAAAATAAAACACATTTTCACAAACATGTTTGGGTACCTAGTAACGTCGACCAGCTTAAGCCTACTCCTGAGCGGCTCGTCAATCAATCAACACTATCGTTTAGTCCTTCCTTGGGTTAAAGGCAAGGCTAAAACTAATTAAACTAAATTAATTAAACAAAACAAAAAATTATAATAAATAAGAGAGCGATAGGAACATTTGCATTGATTTGGAGTCAACCGAAAAGAAAAAATGGGAGGAGGTTGAGCTATTTATAGGAAAGAAAAGATTAAATGGATGGCCATGATTGTTTTCAAAACAAGAATTAATAGTGGAATAATTTGGACTATCTAGATTGAAGGCTTTGGACTGCAGATAATGGATGGTCAAATATTAAATACGAGATTTGATCAAACATACGAGATTGATTCTATGTAGTGAAAAAAGATACCAGGTATTAGGGCTCGTCAATGGGCCAGGTCGGATTAGCTCGACTCAAATTTAATGGGCTTGGGCCGGGCCGGGTTGGTCTTTAAAAAGGAGAGGGAAAATATTAGGTCGGGCTGGGCCGGGTTTTTTTAGAAAATTCAAAGCCCAAGCCTGACCTATGAGCTGGCTTGAGAAAGCCCATCGGACCGGGCCGGGCCTAAACAGGCCCTACTTCATTAAAAAAAAAATCATAAACTTAATCATAAGGGCATTTTAGTCCAAATTTGAGATTAAACTCACTTAATTCTAATATTTTTACTTCAAACCAAATTCATAAAACACCCAATAAAGTCAGATAACTTATAAGATTTTCCACAAAAATAATAAAATCAAGTATTATTTTTGAGGTTATTACATAATTAGATTGTAATACGTTTTAAGAAATAATTTTAAAAAATAATAAGTATCAAAAATATATATTTTTAAAGGATGGTATGAATAAATATGCAAATATTTGGTGATGTGTTCAAGAAAAGCATGATTATATTTGGTGGTATGATTATGTTTCGTGATATGATTATATTTGGTGATGTGATATGTATATATATATATATATATAATTGTTGAATTAATAATTGACACAAATTAATGTGCTAATCATCCAATTATAAACTAGGAATGAGTAAATAAAAGTAAATGAAATGAAACAAATTATATATGCGATTTAAGTGATATAATTCTAAATCTAAACTCTTATTTATACATAATTACATATGTATGCGGGCCTAACGGGCCGGGTTTTTGTGAGCGGGCTGGGCCAGGCTTTCTTGGGCTTAATTGGGTTGGGCCTATGGGGCGGGCCGGGCTTCAGAAACCCAAGTCCAAGCCTAGCCCGGCCCAAGGTGGGCTGGGCCATCTCAAAGCCCATAATGGACCGGGTCAGGCTTTTTTCGATGGGCCGGGCGGGCCCCCATCGGCCCATGAACCCGCGGGCCAAATGATGAGGCCTACCTCGTATGGCCAAAAAAGGCATGTGGTTTGGATTAATGGCTTAGATTAATGAACAACGAAGATTGAACCATGTCGCCGATCCATTTATGTTACACCCCGACTCTAAATTAAATTCCTAAATTAAATTTCTTAATTTAATTAATTTTGAATTTACGGATTTACCCTTGGGGTAGGGGTATTTTGGTTATTTTCTTACCCGGAAAGAGTTTGGAGCAATAATTGATATTTTTGGGTAGATCGTATTGAGTTGAGTCCGTAGACACGTAGTGGGCTCGATTCGGAGTTGTAACGAAGAAGTTACGATCAAAACATCGACAATGGCAAAACCGTAAATATTTCGAAGTTGATTTTTTTTAAAAACCAGATTTTTCCTCTCTCTCTCTCTCTCTCTCTCTCTCTCTCTCTCTCTCTCTCTCTCTTTCTCTCTCTCCCCTGCGAACAGACCCTCTCCCCCATTTTTTTTTCTTCTCTCACGACAGCACCTTCACGCCTCCACCATCGCTACCACACACCTGCAAACTGAGCGGCACCTGTTCCGTTGGAACCACCACACTTCCTTTTTTCCGTTCCAACCCACCGCCACCTCGAACCGCCGCTGCCGTCGCCGAAAACAGCCACAAAATGAAGCTATTTTGACAGTTTTTCAACAAACTTTCGGCCTCTTGTTCTCTCTCATTTCTCCCCCAAATTTGACTAGTAAGGTATGGTTTTCAACCTATTTTACATACTCTAGCTGATGGTTGGGTAGAATTTCGTTAATTTTGAGCTTAGGTCAATTGAATTTCAACTTAGGGTTCGGCCGGTTTTGGATTTCTGATTCCGGCCACCTCTGGTCACTTTTTGGGGTAGGCCCTAGAACAAAAGTGACTCCAAATAGGGTGTTGTACCTAGGATAGGAGTCTTGTGCCGAGGTGTTGAGTTTTTCCGACGAAGGGTTATCGCTTTGGACACCCACGCGCTGCCAGCGCGTGTGGCGGCGCGTGGGCACTGTAGCAAACTTGCATTTTTGTCCCAATGCGATCTCCTGGTTGTCACGAGTGCGTAGGATTTGCGGATCATGAATCGGAGCCCCGGATGTTCCGATTCAATAATTTAAAGTTTGAAGATTTTTCGATAACCGTCCGATCGTGAGCGATCTGCGATCTAACCGTCCTTTTCGGACCAAACTTACGGGACATGTGTCTTAAACCTTGTGGAACTCTTAGGAACTTCCAGTTTGTTCCGTTCCTCGTACACTCGCTAGAAACCCGGGAAATTAGGATTTTAATTCAAGTTCTCGTTCGAAACACTTTGTATTAATCTCGTATTCGTATTCTGAAATAGGTACTCCGACCACGCATACGCAGCAGGCGGACCCTCTCAGGGTCAGCAGTGTGGGACTACTTGTGAGTGGACTTTGTTTTCAACTTATAAGCATGGTTTTATAATGAGAATTTTATGCATATGAATTAAATAGTTATTGAAATGCATGTTATATTTAATAGTTAAATTCTTTATTTTCACAAAGTATTGGTAATATATTTTGGGTTTTGACATATTTGAGTATCTTGAGTATGTATATATGGATTTTGAGAATTTATATATATGTTTGGCTATGTGTGGGGTACTTGGGTTGTTGAGATGAGATTTTGGAAAGTGATGAGTATAGAATGTCAGTTTGGAGTGCTATAAGCACTACCCTATGTACCTCCCCTGATTTGGAACTTGGATACGGAAACTTGAGATACTTGGAATGTCGGAACCCGGGGCATCCTTGACGGGATGTTGCTGTAGACCCTTGATTGGGTAGTCTGCGCGCGTAGGACTGGTCACAGACGTACGAGTTTTGAGGGTATCGACTGTACGTGCTGGCTGAGAGTTAGTCCCCCGGTTGGACGGCTCGTTCCCTAGTTACATGGTGAATTGAGGACTCTTCATGGGGACTCTGCCATGGTGACTAGTCAAACAATCCCCCGGTTGGATTGTTTCCCCGGTACAACTAGGTGTTGGTCATATTTATATTATTATTATATATATTATATATATCTCTTATATTATATTTATATATATATATTTACATATGTATATAACTATTCATTCATTCTTGTTTTTCGGTAAGGATACTTCCTTGCCGGTCGTGCCAATGGGTACGCTTTCGAGAGTTTGGTTTGGGACTTATAATATTTAATTGGTGGGTTTGTTTAGTGTTCTGTTTGGATTTCGAACTTGGCATTACATTCATGGATATTAAACAGTGAACTGAACTTTATTTTTGTCCACTCACATTTTTCTGTTTTGCGCCCCCAGCCAGTAGTCGACTGAGCTCTGCAGCTGAGCCGGATCGTGTGCTCACGAGCCTTGAGCCTTCGTAGGATTCCTTCATTCTGTTTCCCTTGAACTTTGTTTTTGTTGTATTTAAATTCCTTAGATATGCTCTGTTATAGCCCTTGCTAGGGTTTGATCTTTGAGGCCGGAGGCCTTTGTTGTAAACTGTTTATTTGCTTTAAAGCATGCTGCTGGTTGGGTACCTTAAACTGTGAATTTTGAGCATGTTGAATTTTTGGGGAATTGTTCAATTTACAGGGGAGACTCTGTCAAAATTTTTGGTAGAAAGTCTCGATTCTTAGTAAGTGGGCCCGGCATCGGGGAGATGTCGGCAACGAGACGGGATTCGCTCCGGTTTTTGAGAATTCCGAGACGGGTCTTGTCAATTTAGAACACATGTGGATCAGATTTAGGGGTCTAGGGCTCGAGGTTTCGGACTTCAAGCCCTTACTTAATTATTATATATGAGTGGAACTTCGGTCCCTCATTGTACATGAATTATAAACTCTGATTTTTTTTTTTCTTCATAAAATTAATATGTTATTGTGGAGTAAAGTATTAAATTAAATACAAAATTAGTAAAATACTCATTTCTAGACATAAAACTATAAATATACCATATTCTCTTTAATGTATATAAACACACTCAAAATAAATCCAAAAATTGACAGCTGTCGATTTTTTAAATTTAATAGTAATGTTGGATTATTGTTTTGCCCTTTTGCCCAAAATAAACCTAGCTTCGAGGCTCAATTAAGATAATCGACAATTGCCTTTTCAAAATCTTGGAGTTGGTCTATGAGAAATTAACGAGCGCCTGATTTAACTAACCTCCTCTTCGGAGTCACAGCTCTAATTTTCATTGCTTTCTGGATCTCTCACTCGAGTTCTCACAGATCTTGCAACTATTTCTAGATCTCATAGCTCAATCTCTCGCATCTCAGTCACAGGCAAGGTCGTTTACAACTCAGGAGGTGGACTCGGGTCTTGATCCATGAGGCCGACTCTTTCCTCCACCGACAATGATGCGATGGGGAGGCCTTTTCTTCGTTCAGTGAGATCATCGAATTGAAGATCATCAATGACCGTGAGACCGAGAGGTCTAGGGGCTTCATCTTCGTCACCTTCAACAATGAGAAGGCCATTAGGGACGCGATAGAAGGCATAAGCGGCCAGAACCTCGACGGTCGTAATATCACCGTCAACGAGGCCCTGTCTCGTGGAAGTGGGGTGGTGGTGGCGGTAACGAAGGTTACAGCCATGAAGGATATGGCAGTGTTGGCTACAGAGGAGGCGGTCATCGTGAAGGCAGTGGGGATAGCGTCTCGATGACGATTTGGTTTAGGCCACTTGGGTAATTTGAATTGATATTCATTTGATTTTTGAATTGTGATTTTAATTTCTTTTTGTTTATAATTTGGATTGATTTCAAATTCGGTTTGGTTGTGAATTTGATCTTGTGTTTTGGTTCGAGCTGTGAATTAAAAATCTGTGATATTGGATTCGGTTTTCATATTAATTATGGTATCCTATTTCAGTTGAATCTGAGTATATTTGTGCTGGAATGGTGTTATTACATTGCTCATCTCAGCAGCTCTTCTGTCTCAACTGTCAGTAGTCCTCATTCCTTCCTAGTTCCTAGTCATAATTGAGAGAGTACTGCCTTGCCTTGTTTTGCCCTTGCTCCTTACTTTATTGATGATGATTGATGTTGTCACATTAGCTGAAGCTAAAGCTATATATGCTGCTAGTATTAACTATTGCATTTCATGCTCTTTGCTTTCCAAATTTCTAATGAATATGCATCCTGGTTGATGATAGTCTTAGATTGCTCAATATTTATTAAAAAATACTGCCATTTTCCCCATTTTGGCTATGCTTTTTGTTTCTCTTTTGCCTTGCCTTTTTCATGTGAGAAGGAAGAGATTGCTCGCCGTGGGTAATTCAGACTAAGAATATATATTGGTAGAAAACTATATATTGAATAGATTCTGCATACAGCAACTTATTTTAAACATTAGATGATTTGACCGAGCAATCTGTTTTAATGAGTTATGCAAGCATGACATGACAAGTTGCTAGTGAGTTTGTTTCTTCACTTTAAGTGCGTATTAATTTGTGTGGAAGGAAGGCTTCAATTTTTCACGTTGTAGTGTACAATTGCATTCCTACCTTCCTATATACCGAATCAAAGATTAAGTAATTGAGAAATGGAAGACGATCCTGTAAAAGATCTAATATTGATATTTTTTTTTTCAATAGAACATATTGAACATCTACAAAGTGAAAAGGAAAAACAACAATTTATGAGGGTTGGGTTAGTACTTGGAAATTCTGAGTTGGATTAGGTTTTTAGCTTAGTTGAATTAAATTTTTTTTAAAAAAACTCTCCCAAGGTTGTTTTGTGAGTTGACTGCAATTTTCATTGTAGACTTACTTTGCAGCTACATTGCTGTGAAAGATGAGCTTTTTCAAAAAAGAAAAATAGAAAAATTAATTTTCATCTGCCCTGGACCATACTAAATACCTTTGAGTCTTTTAGTTCTCTACTTCTTTTTCTTAAGAAGCTACAGGCTTGTTTAATTTATGTTTACTTTTTAGTCAAGAACAACTCAAAAATTTTAGATTGACATTTCCTGTGGTCAAAGTCTTTGGGTCCTATCTTGGATCTGTTAATGCAATAAATTTTCAATTGAGCTCTTTAGCATGTGTCAATTTTCACTGATGCAGGAACAAGATTAGTCTAGATGTAATGAAGGTAACATTTTCAGTTAGTAGAAAACAGTCTCTAAAGCTTACTTTCAGAAGCTATGAAGCTGTGCTATAGTGAGGTAGCTGGTTTACGAACATGGAGTTTTTGCAGTTGTACACTTTTATCGTACATATTATGCAAAGGAAATGATGTAGTTAACTTCCAATAAGTGGTATG
Organism: Prunus dulcis; assembly: GCF_902201215.1. NCBI lineage: Eukaryota > Viridiplantae > Streptophyta > Magnoliopsida > Rosales > Rosaceae > Prunus > Prunus dulcis. Next base: position 15,415,973 of record NC_047652.1, read on the forward strand.
AACTGTTCATATCCTGCAATTGAGTTGATTTCTATGACATAGCATTAACAATGTACTTCTATGACATAATATAAATAGATGTTTCAGTAACAAAGCATGCTCCATATTTTGCTCTATATATAGTTGTGCACTTGAAGTTTATGATATGCAGAATATGATTTTTACTAGGAAGATAGTTCTAGGAAATAGTATGATAGGACCCGACCCAAATTTCACTTGGAATACGAGCCGAACCCTGTTCGTGTCCGACACTTGGCGGGTGCCGGGCACAATGACTAAATTGCCCTTCTAGTTAAAATTCAAGTTTATTACAAGTTCAACTTCTACCGAAAAATCGGCAAAGTCTCCTCTGCAATTTGATCATTTCCCAGAATTTTCAGATGTCAAAAGCATAAATATACATATCCCAACTGCCAGCATGCTTCCAATTTAAGATCCAAACAGTTCTGATAAACTAAACGGCCTCAGGCCACAAAGAAAGTCCTAGGGCAAATTATCAGAGCAACTAATTCAGGAATATACAACAGAACAATTTGATTTCAAAAGAAAATTCTATAAAAAAGGAAGAGTGGAGCGGAGTGTAGAATCTGCCCGGTGGTGGCGCTCTGGTGCACGTCTATTGCCTGGGGCGGAAAACATTTAAAAATGTGAGTGGACAAAAATAAAGGTCTAGAAAATAGCATATGAACATACTAACCCCACTGTAAAAACAGTTATGCAAAACTGAATTTTCCTCTTTATTATATTCATACTAAAATCAATGCATTCACATATTTATATACGTATATGCCAATCATACTCAAGGTCAATAAAACTCTCTTAAAAGCATTGAAATCAATTTAAAAATACCACCTAGGTGTACCCCTTTAATTCTGTCAATTCATGATATCCGTCAATTCCCGATAATCCGTTAATTCCTGATAATCCCTTGGCAGGTCTCGGTGACACAAAGTCATCCCGAGCCTCAAACTGGCAGAATTCAGGGGACAGTAGTCAACCTGATCCGCATTCCTGGCTCCCACGGTCCCCGCGTCCCCAAAACTCGTGAGGCAAATGTCAAGTGCGCTGACAAAATTAACAGCAACCTGGATGTCCGTGGACATCGTCATATCCGAAGGCAACATAAACTGAAGGCAACTTGGATGTCCGTAGACATCGTCTTATCTGAAGGCAACCTGTTTCTATAACTGGGTACCTAAGGTAGCTTAAGAAAATATAAAATTTCTGAAAGATCTGATGAATAACTGAATTTTTTGTTAAATCTAGAACTCTGCTGCCATTTATCTGATATATATATATATATATATATATTTCAATCTTTACTTTCCATATCTTTTTAGCATATTCAACTAGGTAGCATCTAAATAAAGATATTTAACTTCAACAAATCATGCTAGGAAAACCATAATCAATAAAACTTGTTCAAGATCAAATAATGAAATTCATTTGCATAAATTCATTCATAAAAGAAAAGTCCACTCACTCCTGGTTCGAGCTAGCTGGACCTCCTGAAGGTCCCTCATGCGGGTCTGCCTAGCCCCGGGTGCCTTGGCTAGACGATCAATTCCATCTCTAAAGCCCTCGAACGAAGCTTTCTGTCACTTGAAAACCTAAAAAATTTAGTTTCAAAAACAACGAAATTGGAATGGATTCATGTTAGGTTTTCGAGGGATGACACAAAGAGAAGGTAGGAGAGTAGTTTAGGTGTAATTACCTGAGCTATGGAGGCTGGAATCCGCCTGAAAATACCCCCAAAATTTCTGGGTTCGAAGCTGCCTGTTTTCGGGCTCAACTTTGGCTCGATTTTCTGGTTGATTCGCTTGGAATCAAGGCTGGATATGGGTATTTATGGGAAGAGAAGAAAGAGGCGAAGAGTTTGCAAGTTGTGGCACTCGATTTGGTGGCCAGACGGAGGAGAAATGGTTGTCTGAAAATGGCTGTTTGAAACATTTGCAAGAAGAAGAAGAAATCTGGGTTTAAAAATTCTGAACTTCGAAAAATTTATGATTGTGCCACTGAACTTCGTTTGATCGTAACTTTTTCGTTACAACTCCGATTTGAGCCCACTACGTGTCCACGGACTCATCTCGACGTGCTCTACGTAACGATACAATTGAAATCCCCAAATTTCTTCTCTAGCGAAAAGTCAAATTTTGACCCAATAAAATATTCCCGGGTTAAATAGTCTTTTCCCATAATAAATTAATAATTAAAAATTGATTTAGGATCGGGTTGTTACATAGTATTAACAGTGTACTTTTTTTTTTCCTTGTAAAGGTATTTCCTTTTGCCTTTGTGATTGTTCCTGGTGAAAATATGGACAATTAGAGGTGGTTTCTGCACAGGATATCGGATGTCTTACTGGGTTTTTTTGTTTTTGTTTTTTTGTTGTTGTTGTTGTGTGTGTATGAAATGGTATTAACAATGTTTTCTATGAAATGGTATTAACAATGTTTTATATGAAATGATATTAACAATGTTTTCTATGGAATTATATTAACAATGTACTTCTATGAAATGATATTAACAATGTACTTCTATGAAATGGTTTCCGGAGGTTCGGTGGAGAAGGAAGGGTTGTGGGGACATGCCCTTGTTTTTGTGATTTTTTTTAAGTTCGGATTTTATAAAAAAAAATATGGGCTGGGCTTGCTGGGCTTGTTTTGGGTTTTTTTGTGTCTCTTGTATTGAGTTTGTTTTAAGTTAATCAATGGCAGAGATGTAATATATATGAAGTTCAACGTTTATTTGTTATGTAGTAAATGTTTTTTGGGTATGTTTATAAAGTGAATTTCATATTTTGAGTTTTTTTATAAAATTGGGCTGGGGTTCTTTTGGGTGTTTTTTGAGTTTTTTTTTTGTTGGGCTTGATAGTGGCAGTGTTGTAATTTATTGGAACTTCAACACTAATTTGTTATTTAATAAATGGGTTTTTGGTGTGTTTATAAAGTGTTTTCCATGTAGGGTTTTAAAAAAAAATAAAATTTCAGCCCCTATTTTGGGTATATTAGTGAAGCTCCCTAAATTAAATGACCTACGAATAAAATAACTTATTTTATATTTATCACATGATATTGGTTTTTTTAGTACAAGAACGATAGTCTAAATTATAGATGAACATGTACTCCAACGAGCAGAACAAGCATTAACAACCGATAAATTAGGTACTAATACTTAATTTAATAACACAACTTGCGTTGAGAAAAAGAACACTTCTTTCCCTATATAGTGACACCCATAAATCTCTAGATAGTAACACTCATAATAAATCCCTAGATGGTAACATCAATCGAGAAAGAAAAAAAACCCTAATTTATAAATCCCTACATCAAAGTTTTGAAACAATCTTGCAAAATAATAATTACAAGAAAAAGAAGAGTAGAAGAAAAAAGAAAAGCAAAGAAAGAAAAAGTTAAAATGGAGAAAAGAACTCACATGAATCATGGATGTGGGTGTGGAGATGGAGCTTTGATGTTGGAGGATGGAGATGTGCATGTACACCTAACCTATAGGTGCACCACAAAGCTTCATCTTTCATGATGTGGGGGCATCCACATTTATATTTCAACAAACGACTGCGTTTTTCTTTTCCTAAAACAGTGGCTGCAACCACCAAATTACAGTCCTCTAATTCCAGCTCAAAGGCCCACAAACGATAAGGAAACCAAAACCAAAATGGCTGAAAACCAAACAGTCCGTTTCGGCATTATAGGATGTGCCGGCATAGCTAGAAAAGTGGCTCGAGCCATAAAGCTCGCACCGAATTCCACCCTCTACGCCATTGCCAGCCGTTCGATCGAGAAAGCCCAGAAATTCGCAGGCAACAATGGATTATCTGGGACCGTCAAGACCTACGGGAGCTATGATCAGCTGCTGGATGACCCATGTGTAGATGCAGTGTACATGCCCCTTCCCACTAGTCTTCATCTGCACTGGGCAGTGTTAGCTGCCCAAAAGAAGAAGCACTTACTGCTGGAAAAACCAACGGCTCTTGATGTGGGTGCGCTTGATCAGATATTGGAAGCATGTGAATCCAACGGTGTACAGTTCATGGATGGGAGCATGTGGCTGCATCACCCGAGGACAGCCAAATTGAAGGAGCTCATCTCTGAATCCAACCATTTTGGTCAAATTAACATTGTAAGCATTTTGGTCAAATGAATTATTTTCAGGTGATTATCGTTACGAGTCTTTTATTTTTTTTGTTGTGTATGCATTTTAGATCCGTAGCACATCGACAAAGTCAGTAACCCAGGATTTTCGTGAGAGCAACATAAGAGTGAAACCGGACTTGGATGCTCTCGGTGCGCTTGGGGACCTAGGCTGGTACTGCATTGGGGCCATCTTGTGGGCAAAGGACTACAAATTACCGACTCTAGTGAATGCTCTGCCTGATGTCACAAAAAACTCTGCAGGGGTCATCTTGTCTTGCACTGCATCATTTTATTGGGAACCATTAGACGAAACGGTTGCAACGATTCACTGCTCTTTTCTTTCCCACACATCCATGGACTTGGCTATATCGGGCTGCAATGGTTCGCTGCACTGCAACGACTACATTATTCCTTACCAAGAGAAATCTGCTTCGTTTGCCTTCACATCCGGTGCAACGTTCTTGGAACACCATATTGGGTGGAATGTAGGGCCTGAAGAAGTTAGAGTGATTTCTGAGCTGCCGCAAGAGGCCTTGATGGTTGAAGAGTTTGCAAGGCTTGTTAAGGGCATTATGAAATTTGGACACCGTCCAGACAGTAAATGGCCCGAGATTAGTCGAAATACGCAGGTAGTATTGGATGCAGTGAAGAAATCCATTGATCTTGGTTGTAAACCTGTTAAGTTGTAATTTCTTTTGTCGGATTTTAGCTCATATGCTTTCTTAGTAGGCATCTACATTTAGCATGGAACTGTCTGTGCACACTGTATGTTGTGTGACAAATACTTTGTGTCTTAAGATACTGCTAAATGAAAAGCGAAAAAGAGAAAATTTATTGCTTTTCGGATTGTTGGAGGAAAGAAAGAAAGTTGCAAATGCCTATGAAATTGCATATGCTTGCCCAATAATTTCTCCATTAGGTGCACGTAACATAATAGTGGTGCAAGTTCTGAGTTTTCTTCTAGCTAGGGGAGAGATTCTGAATTTTGAATCTAATAATTGTTGAAAGTTTCCTCTATATCCACATACAAGTTATACAAGACTTGTGAGAGCAAGGAAATTAAAATCCGAACAAAGGGGGGAAAATGATTGCCGCGATTTCTCTCTCAACGAACACGCCCGCCGGTTCAACTAACATAACTGTAACTTCAGGCCCCAGCGGTACTCAAACACACAGCAAACCTCTAACTTCAACCCTCAAATGGCTTGCCAAATCCGGCAAATTAGACGAGGCCCTTCGCCTGATCGAATCCTCACCGTCCAGATTAACATTCACCGAGCCCGATGTAGAAGCCTACTCTCTCCTCCTCCACACCTGTATCTCCAGAAAATCATTGGAGCATGGCCGAAGGCTTTATCTTCAACTTCTTCTCTCCAAGGACAGAGGCAACAACCACAGCCTTCTCCACAACCCAACTTTGAAAAGCAAGCTCATCACGCTTTACTCTGTTTGCGGCCGAATGGATGAGGCTCGCTCTGTTTTCGAGGATGGGTTGGAAGATGAACAGGTTCCCGAGTCAGTGTGGGTGGCAATGGCTATTGGGTACTTGAGAAATGGGTACTTGGTTGAAGCTTTGCTTGTGTATTTTGACATGCTGATCCGGTTTGTCCAGCCGGGTAATTTCGCGTTTTCGATGGCGTTGAAGGCGTGTGCAGAATTGCCTGAGTTGAGACTTGGTAGAGCAGTCCATGCCCAGATTGTGAAATCAATTGAAGAGCCTGATCAAGTGGTGAACAATGCTCTTTTGAGGTTGTATGCCGAGAACGGATGTTCTATTGAGGTCTTCAGGGTGTTCGATACAATGCCTGAGAGAAATGTTGTTTCCTGGAACTCTTTGATTGCGAGTTTTGCTCGACGAGACCAAGTGTTTGAGTCATTGGATTCTTTTAGAAGGATGCAAGGAGAGGGGATGGGATTCAGTTGGGTTACCCTTACGACGATTTTACCAGTCTGCGGTAGACTGACTGCACTTCATTGTGGGAAAGAGATACATGCCCAGATTGTAAAGTCCACCAAGAGACCTGATGTCCCTGTATTAAACTCACTTATCGACATGTATGCAAAATCTGGAGAAATTGATTACTGTAAGAGGGTGTTTGAGAGAATGCAAAGTAAAGACTTGACATCATGGAATACTCTGCTGACAGGGTATGCAAACAATGGATTCATAGAAGAAGGAATGAAATTGTTTGATCAGATGGTCGAGTCTGGTGTCCGACCAGATGGAGTAACATTTATAGCTTTGTTGTCTGGCTGTAGCCATGCGGGGCTTACTGATGAAGGACGAAGATTGTTTAAAAAAATGAAGTTAGTTTATGGTGTTTCACCAACAGTTGAGCATTATGCTTGCTTGGTGGATCTCTTTGGCAGAGCTGGTAGAATTAAGGAAGCCTTAGATGTAGTGGAAAGAATGCCTATGAAGCCGACTGGTAGCATATGGGGATCTTTACTCAACTCATGCCGGCTCCAAGGCAATGTTTCTCTTGCAGAGTGTGCTGCAAAGGAGTTGTTTGAACTTGAACCGACCAATCCTGGGAACTATGTAATGCTCTCAAACGTTTATGCAAATGCGGGGATGTGGACTGATGTGAATAGGGTTAGAGAACTGATGAAGCATAGGGGAATTAAAAAAGATGCTGGATGCAGTTGGGTACAGATAAGGAATAGAATTCACACATTTCTAGCAGGCGGGGGTTTTGAATTTCGTAATTCAGCTGAGTTCAAGAAGGTTTGGAATGAATTGACGGATGCTATGAAAGAGGTTGGATATATCCTTGACACTAGTGTTGTGCTACATGATGTAAATGAAGAAACTAAAGCAATGTGGGTTTGTGGGCATAGTGAAAGAGTCGCAGTTACGTTTGCACTTGTCCACACTGCTGCTGGAATGCCAATTAGGATTACAAAGAACATACGCATTTGTGCAGATTGCCACTCCTGGGTGAAAATAGTTTCAGTGATTACAGGGAGATTGATTGTTTTAAGGGACACAAATCGCTTCCACCATTTCAAAGGAGGAGCATGCTCTTGTAAGGACCACTGGTGATAACACCATTCTTTCTTACTTTTCTGCTAAGGTTCTATCATTCTTTCTTATTTTTTTCATGATTCTTCTTTACATGTTTGTCAAATTTGATTCCTCCTCTTTTGAGGACCCATTAAAATAAGATTATGTTATATTCTAGCCATATGGCACATGGGTTTGTGCAAACAGATGGTTGATTAGTGCAGATAAGTCTTAAAACACCGTATAGATCTCACTGATTGTGACAAGTAATCTTGATGTGAATTTCTATTTAAATACTACTTGATGAAAGGGGAACCCTGAGAAAGAACATAAAAATTATGAGTTCAAATGTACAAGACCAAGAAAGTTTTCAACGAAGAAGACGCTGGCGGAGATCATATTCTTTTATAGTTGAAGCTGTGATAAAATTCTCCCCAACTTCTTCAGGAACTAAGTAGTCAGGGTCTTCAGAACTGTCAACGTCTTCTTGTAAGTTGGTGTCAATCCAAGAGGACCAGTTAAATTCACTATCTTCCTCCCATGACAACTTCTGGTATCTTTGCATGCCATTAACCTTCTCAATCAATGTATGTAACAACTGATTGTTCAACACTTCATAGTCCCTGCATAGTTTGAATGGCATCCTTTTAGATATTGAATGCGCCTTTCAGCTCAAGTTTCAAAATTTTCAGCATATATAATACCTGTATGTGAAAATTGCATGTATTAGCTTAACTAAAGCAATTACAGCAAAGATTGATCGGAAAAGGTTTATTTTCCATGTTTGCTGTTGAATGTCGATTGGGGTGAACCGAATTGTCACTACTTCTATCAAGAATGTGGCACACAGCCCTGTCAATGAAATTAGATATACAACAGTAAATATAAGTTAATGAACCAATGTAAGTTTCTGAATTTTTTTTCTTTTTCATAATAAGATAAAGCACTTACCAATATATAGCCAAGGTCTAACTGTGTATGTTTGCTTTGTGCTTGTGAACATGTAGATAACAAACATCGATATAAAGTAAATAAAGAAAGCTTTGATTAAGCGCGATTCAAGCAACATAGCATTGTGCAAAGTGAATAGCTTGTCTAATGCAATGAACATGCTGGCTTGCTTTGATTCAAAAGATTCCTGTGAGCAGAAAAAAACTGAGAATAAATTTAAAAAACTGTGAAAACCAGTCAGAGAAACCTCGTTAAATAAGAAATCTAAAGCTAAAAAGCACCTGAGCTGCCAAGATTGACTTTGAATTTTCCATCAAGTGATCATGAACTTGTTGAAGCTGTTGTTGCTTTTGAAGAAGCTCTTCTTGTTGTCTATGGCCATATTCGGCTAACTGGTGAAGTGTACTCCTGCGATTTTAAAAATGAGTTAGAGAAACTCTACAAATTTTCAGACTTCATATTGTTTTTACTTTCTGTTTTACCTGCTCTCTTCTAATGCTTCAGATTGAAATTTTGTTAAAAACTGAAGATCCTTGAGAGCAGTCGTCTGTCCATCGAGAAGCTGATGTTGCTTATCCAAAGACACCCCAGCCATATTCCCAATATCATCTGCTTTGCTTTGCAGATTCTCCATCCTAGATGACATTTGGTCTCCAACTTTAGTTATCTCCTTTTCAATTTCAACTGCCTCATTTCTTAAGTTATCAATTTCTCGGCCCAAATGACTGTATGAATCTTGCAGCATTGCCATCCCATCTTTCAAGTTTCTCTTCATTTCTACTTGTCCTTCTTGCAGCTCTGATTGAGAAGCTTGGATTTCCCTGGATTGCTCATAAACTGCTGCCGAATGCTTCAACACGACGTCTACATGATCTTCCACATTTTTTGCAGTTTGAGCAACTTGCTGTGTTCGAACATCAATCGAATTCAAAGACTCGTATATTTGATTTGAGCCCTGCAGTAGATACTCTGCCTTCTCTTCAATTTTTTCCAACTTGCCTTCTGCATATTGGGCTGAATTTTTAAGTTCATTCACCAGTCTCTCTGTTTCAAGCTTAAATACTCGAGCCCTGAAAACGACCAAAAAACAAAGTTCTTGTTAGTTTCTCAGGAAGAATTCATTCAACTTACATGGAAGATATTAGTATACTCAACTGTAACTGATGGCAGATTGAATTGGTCTCAAGGTAGAATTCCAGATAGACCTTATGCTCATAGTCATTCAAACTTTTCAGGCATTTATACATGACAGATTTTGGGTCACATGAAGGAAAAGGAGGCCTGCCAGAGTCCTTCTGAAAGCAATCACTAAGATGCCAAGCAAATCTCGACCGCTTCTCTTCAACAGCGAAAATCTCCGAGCACCCAGAAAAGAGATGCCGATAAGCATTTTGCCAACAAGAGTCTGAACCAACCAATTTCGCCTTAGCATTTTCAACTAGCCTGACCCCCTTCTGGTCATTAACACCTTCCATGGAGAATTTACCAACCGAACCAGAAGGGTTCTCATTAGAGGAGGTCTCTTCTGAAGAGAACCAACCCCACGAGTGACAGTTGGATGAAGCCGATATTATAATTAGCAGAGCCAGAAGAAAACGAAGGTGATCCATTTCAGATTTCTTATCTGAAACTTTGTAAAAACCTGCACTGCAAAATTCAAAAGTTTATGACTTTATGCTTGGAGGGCCTTGCATATACATGTACACAGATATATAATTATAATATCTTAAAGACTTGGAGTTCAAGAAACGGAAATGGAAAAGGTTGAAATGTGACTTTAGCCGTTTGTGATGCAAAAATTAGAGAGAAGAAGGAAAAAAAATATCAGAAAGGGACAAGGAGAAGATGAAGGTGAAAAGGACATGTAATTAATCTGCAAAATCATGTAATCAAGCAAGGTAATAAGGATTTGAAGATAAAAGATTATTTCAAAACAGCCATGAAAAAAGAATTTGAAAAAAAGAATAGAAGCAAAAGACAGGAGGGGTGACCTGGGTTGTTGTTTTCAGTCGTGTCTCTCACGAGAAGTCACAATCTAATGTAGTTTTTTTGTGTTTTTTTCGGAAGAGAGCATTAAAATAATATATAGAAATCAAAGAGACGTAACTTTTCATAAAAAAAGGAAGGAAACAAGAACATTGCTTTTTGTCTAAATATGGCGCGTAATGGTTCGTATTCGGGTGTGTTCGTGCAGATTAGGCATCTGAGTCTCATATTTACCATTATGCCCTCGTCAACAAAAGAAACAGATACTCCGGGTATTAATTTTTGGGCCTCTTTGGCAACGTTCACTTCGGCTTGCCAAGTTCCTTAGCGGGCCCAGCAGGCCGCTCCAGAAATATAATTATTGGCCCAAAGAAGAAAATTTATCAATAATATTAAACATTCAAACATTAGTATTAGTTAAAATTAAAAAGGGTATGAAGTAACCAACTAGTTTTTGGTCTATGTTATTTTTTATTTACTTGGTTGGAGGAGGACTCAAGTTCAACTCACATAAATGGCGAGGACAATACATATTCACTACATTGGATAACTAGTCTAATCCAATTGTGATGCAAATTCAAATGCAAGTGTTTATATCTAATTTTTTCCCCTTTGGCTCCACAAAGGAAAGGTGATGTGGTGAGGGCCAGTTGGGGCCAAACTTTAGGCCTAGAGACGGAAATATCCAGGCATAAACTGAAAATGAGGGGTCAGACCTCACAAGCCCACAATCATGGCACAACACGCTCAGCCCAAGTGAACAAAGGTTGGCCCAAATATCATAACAAGCCTAACACTATGGCCCAAAACGCGAAGTAATTGATTAAGGCCCACAAAGCCCAAAGATCATGGTTTGAAATCTTAACAAAAGCACAAGGCCCAACCCAAACCACTAAGCATGGAGAAAAACTTGACCGAAATCAAAAGTCGCATTCGTTCCTCAACCCAAGGGGTCTTGCTCAAGTAAAAATCAAGAGCACTGACTAAGACAAGGATTTCACGTGCACCTTCTTGGAACTTAAGCTAGTCATAGAGTAAAAGCATTGGAACTTCAGGGCGACTCGAAACTCATGATGGAGGGGATTTTCCGCAGTAGGTTGACAGCTCACTCAAGATTTGGGCGGTGGTTTGTAAGATCTTAGCATCAAGGGAGGGAATTTTACACAAATATTCATTGGGTGAGGGAGTTTCAAATATCTACCCACATGAATGGAGGTAGAAGAACTCAACCAATTGAGCTACACTCACTTGCTGCAATAAATTATGTTTGTTAAATGAATTTGGTACTTGTCTGATTACGTCTTTCAGAGATCTATGAACTATAAATAAAGTACACCTCCACAAGCTGCAAAACTGGAATTGAATAAAATAAGACCAAATAGAACATCTACCAAATTGCTACCATAAGCCCATCTCCAATGGGAGTGGGCTAAACCCAAAATTTGGGTTTTTAGCCTTAAAAGCTTCTCCAACCTTGTATACGAACAGGCTAAAAAAGTAGTCCAAGCAAAAGCCCAAGCATTATTCTGCCTGTTTTATTATCTGGATCGAAATTTTGTGGAGCCCAGCAGCAACATATGGAGCACATGCCCAGGAATTATGTCAACCCATGTGCATATGGAGCCCAATTGTACCATGTCTGTGTGGCTGCAATGGCAGCTTCTGATAAAGGTCATCATCAGAATTACCATCGAATAAATTTTGTATAGCCTTTCCATGTGAATTCATTGTAAGAAGAAGAATGAGATTGAAGGAGATTATGTGTTTGGTTGGGTAGAATAATTCCCTCTTAAATAGGGAAGAGGATGAGGTTTGAAAGGAAGATTGGATTTGAAATAAAGATGAGGTTTGAAAGAAAGATAAGGTTTGAAATGAAGGTGAGGATTGAAAGGAAGATGAGGAGTTTTTAGGTGAAATTAATGGATACATACACATCTAAAGCTAAGGTTGCTTTGATTCACTTTGTTATTTATAAAAAATAGAAATACATTTTTCTTACATATAAATTGCTTATGGTTGATCAAGCAGGTTTTGAGCTGATTTTTGTGGGTATAAAGGTTTTGTTTGGAAGATTGCAATTGTGGGGATGCTGTTTTTGAACACAGGGAAAAAAAACTCATTGTAGTGAAAAGATTAGAGAAGCTAGTCGAAGAAGGTGGGAATGAGTTTCCTGCTGAGATGCAAGCAATCGATTTTACTAAGAACTTTTTAGGTTTCTGACTTTTAATCTTGAGGGTATTTGTGTATTTTTTAAGTGACTTTTTTGCTATATCTAAACGTTTTTATCAAACTAATATTTTGAAAGTAGGAATCAAATTTTGGCTATTTTTGATAAAAACTCCAAACAAAATTGGAATTGAATAAAATAAGACCAAAGAGAACCTCCACCAAATTGGTCAACAACCATCTATTTGGAAGATGCTTGTGGCGCTGCTCTATATAATTTTACCCTCTTCGCCCTGCCCTTCACTCTCATGAGCGATTTCCCTTCATCCATTCAAAGACTACAAGAGCAACGCAGCAGAAAAAAGTCAAAATGATGGATGCCTCGAATTCGACTAATCAAACTAAGAGCACTAGTCAATTAGCATTGGCGGGGCAAGCAGATGAAACCAACCAGGAAGCATGTTTAATAAGTGGCATGGATCTTGATGTATACAAGGCCGCAAAGAGAAGGCAATATTGATGTCCTTCAGCGGCACAAAGAACATCTTCACCAAATACTGACTTCAACCAAGAACACAGTCTTGCATATTTATATAGCATGCGCCAACAGCCTATCGTTGATTGAGCCTAAACAAGTAGCACACAAGTCAAGCAACATTGTGGAGAAGATACTGGAAATGTGCCCAGAACTACTATGGCAATCCAATGGAAGTGGTGAGACTATTTTGCACATTGCTGCGAGACACGGTTGCTCTGATATAGTTCCAGTTCTTGTCAAGGCTGCAAAATCTTGTCATGGAGACCTTGGCCAAGTGGTCAAAGAAGCTTAGCGGTGTCTAATAAGGACAATCAACGAGGGCAAGGACATAGCCTTGCACGAGGCAACACACTTTAATCACCTAAATATGGTGGAGATATTGACCAAAGAAGATACTGAATTTTCCTACTCTGCTAATGATAGTGGCGACACACCACTTTACTTGGCTGCTGAGAGGGGATACTGTGATTTGGTTTTCAAAATGTTGGAGACTTGCAAATATCCAACTTATGGAGGTCGTAATGGTAAAACAGCTTTGCATGTTGCAGTGGTCTGTAATGATGAACATATGTACATAATTAGCACCCATTAGTTACTTATTAGTTATATATTGATTAGCACCTTACTCATTTTTATCCTTTTTTGCTTTAGAAATAACGAGAGATATACTAAAGCACACTAAAATGGCTCTCACAAAAGTAATAGATGGACGAGAATGGACGCCTCTTCACTTTGCTGCACTCTTTGGTCACACTTCAATTGTGAAACAGCTAATAGAATCTGATAAGTCAGCTGCTTACGTTGGTGACAGAGTGTACAAAAAGACACCCCTTCATGTTGCAGCCATTCAAGGGCATGAACAAGTAATGAGAGAGATCATTTCTCATTGCCCTGATTGCTGCGAATTGGTTGATCACAAAGGTCGTAATGCCCTTCACTATGCCATTGAGTGGCCTAGAGGTCAAATAGAGGATCTTTTTTTGAAAGATTCATGGCTTAGCCATGTCCTTTTAAATGGAAATGATGCTGACGGGAACACACCCCTCTTCCATAAGCTTTCTGTGGCTGATAATTTCATTAGTAATACTAGAATTCATCAGATGACATTCAATAAGAAAATCCTAGACGATCTAAACAACATTCTAGCTAATGAGACTCTCTCACCAACACTGAAGGTACAGTTGTTGACCTTTAAAGTATTTCTAACAAGGTTTTTTTTTTTTTGTAATCTAAAGACAAATATAATACTTACCACTCACCTCTCATCATAACACTTGTTTGCATTGCAAAACACTGTTAACCGCATTTTGGAGTGGAATGAAGTAAGAACAGGAGGCCCATATTCAATTGTAAGCCATGAAGATAGTATCGGTAGAAACTTCAAACTATATGGAGACACTATCGAGGAAGTTGAGGAAGACAAAGGTGGCATTTCGGAAATGAAAGGTGCCGCTGGATCAAGCCTTAATCATCATTCAATTTTTTTTTGGTAATGATGATAATAATAGGGAAATCAGTCCAGATAGAGACGGTAATGAATTTGGGGAAAACAAAGGTGGCAAAGACAATGATGTAGTAGAGGAAGGAAGACAAACCTATCTAGTAGTGGCTACATTGATAGCAACTGTAACCTTTTGCAGCAGGTTTCACCATGCATAGTGGTTACCAAAGTGAAAAGGACCTGACCAGGGTTTGGCAGTTCTAACAAGAAATGCAGCATAGCATTTGTTATAACAAATATACTAGCTATGTGTATGTCCAGTGGTTCTGTGTTGATTCACATTCTTTTACAATTCCTCACAAAATATGAAGAGATGCCTGGCAGAATGGTGTGATGCTTATCTGTTAGACCAAGTCCAAGTCATAAGCAGATTGTTATTGATAAGTTGGTTGTGGATTTGAATTTGAATACTTGATATGATGATAATGTTATTTTGTAATTAAGCCGATCCCTTTATTGGAACAACTCTTGTATTTTGAATTGTAAGTTATCAATACAGTAATATAAATACGTGCTTACACCAGAGTTACTGGTGTAGCCTTTTCTCCCATTTCATTAGTCTTTTATGGTATCAAGAGCTCTTATTATCTAATGATTTTTTTCCCCATGTTTCTCATGGCCAACTCTGATAGCTCTGCCTTTCCTCCTATTGACCAAAATCCTCCCAACACCAACAACACCAATGACCAAAATCCTCCGTCCACCATCAACAACCAACCCCATTAGCCTCAACCTGCTGTTTCCACCATCATTACCATCAAATTGACCCGCTCCAACTACCCACTATGGTTGGCTCAAACTTCTCCAGTTCTTCGTAGTCGTGATCTTTTTGGCTACGTTGATGGCATAATCTTTTGTCCTCCCAAGTCCCTTCCTAGTACTGCAGAAAGTGTTGTCAACCCTTCTTATCTCTCTTGGGTCCAGCAAGACCAGACAATATTGAGTTGGATAAACAACTCTCTCACTCCGTCTGTGTTGTCTACTGTGGCGTTGTCTCCCACATCTCGTCAATCTTGATTATCTCTAGAACGTCGTTATGCATCCACCTCTCACAACCGCATCCTTTATCTGCGCAATGAACTCTTTCGTACCACCAAAGGCGACTTGTCCGTTTCAAATTACTTGGACAAAATCAACTCGATTGCAGATAATCTTGCACTCGCAGGAAGCCTCATTACGGATCTTGATCTAGTTACTATTATCATGAACAACGTCGGACCAGCCTTTGAAGTCACCGTTAGTGCTGCACAGGCCAGGGATACTCCGATTACGTATGAGGCCTTGGAGGCTCTCTTACTCACTGCTGAGCGCCGTCAAGGTGAATAGGCGCAACCACAAGTTGATATAACCATAGGAGGTTCTGCATTTGCTGTTGCTCGTGGTCGTAGAGGTCGAGGAAGATTGTTTGGGAGAGGTTTTACCCCAAACCACAATACCAATCCCAATTCTACTGGTCGAGGTCAGTTCTGACCAAACTCCAATTTTCAGCTAATGGTACTTCAGGTTATGCTTCCTCTTCTAGTGTTTCATACAATCGATGTCAGATTTGTGGAAATAATGGCCATCAGGCCCTTGATTGTTTTAACCACATGAACATGGCCTATGAGGGTAGGGTTCCTACTCGTCGTCTCTCTGCTGTGGCATCTCAGTCCAACACCAACCCTCGCCCAAATGCCAACACTTGGTTGATTGACATAGGTGCAAACTCTCATATTACTCCTGATCTTGGCACCTTGAACAACCCTCGAGAGTACAATGGTAATGATCAAGTGGGAGGGATATGTAGTGATTCTAGGCTTACTATTACTCATATCGGAACTATTGATTTTTATAAACCTTCCTCCAACTTTTAATTAAATAATGTTTTGCGATGTCCTACAGCTTCTTCTAGTTTACTTTATGTTCATCAATTTACTTTAGATAACAATTGCTATTTTCTCATTTATCCTGATTTCTTTATGATAAAAGACCTCAAAACCCATAGGACGCTTTTCCGAGGAAGATGTGAGAATGGGCTCTATCCGCTACGCTCTAGTCCACCTTTATCATTTCAAGCTTTGGCGGCATCCATTGGCACCCGTGTTTTTGCTCAAACTTGGAACTCACGCTTGCGGCATCCTGCAATACCAATAATCAAGTTTTTAATTTCGAATAAGGAAGTACCTTTTTGTGGGTCTTCTCAGTTTGCTTTTTGTCATTCCTGTCCGTTAGCAAAAAGTTCTAAATTACCATTTCATACTTCATCCTCTCAGTCCCAATTTCCTTTGCAACTTGTACACTATGATGTGTGGAGCTCTCCCATTAGTTCAATCAATGGATTTTGATATTATCTTCTGCTTGTTGGTGATTTTTCATGATACACATGGCTTTATCCAATGAAAAATGAGGTTCATAGTATTTTTGTTCCGTTTAAAACGTATGTTGAAAATGTGCTTTCTTGCAAAATCAAGTCTTTGCATTGTGATAAAGGAGGGGAATACACTAAAACAGCTTTAAAACAGTTCTTAGCTTTTCATGGCATTCATCAACGCTATTCATGTCCTAAGCATCTGGAACAAAATGGATTAGCAGAGCAAAAATACCGTCATCTAGTTGATTCTGGGATAATTCTTTTAACTCACTCACATATGCCTTTAAAATATTGGGTAAAGGCTTTTAAGACTTCTGTTTATCTCATAAATCGTTTGCCAATCCGAGTCTTAGAACAAAAATCTCTTTACGAGAAGTTATTCCACACCTCTCCGAATTATGATTTCATTCGAGTTTTTGGGTGTACTTGTTTCCCTCTTATGCGTCCTTATAACAAAAACAAACTTGAAGCTCGCTCTAAGTCTTGTGTGTTCATGGAATATTCATTAAATCATATTGGTTATCAATGTTTGGAACCCAATACGGGACGAACTTACATCTCAAGACATGTGTTGTTTGATGAAGAGACATTTCCATTCAAAATTCGCACATCAACTCGGCAGAGCAATCCTTCAGACCCAAGTGACTCTTCTCCATCTCTCAGTTTTGAATTTTCTGTTTTATCTAATCCCAATGTTCCAAGACCAAATTCTATTTTGTAGCCTCATATAAGCCCAACTAGTGAGCCCATTCCATTACCAGCCACAACTTCCAATTTGTAACCCACTTCTCAGCTTCACAACTTAGCAATACCTCATCTACCTCATCAAACACGCCTCCTACACCAGAACTAGCTGTCACCGTCAAATATTTCTACTCCAAACACTATTGTGCAATCCCTTGCTCCCATCATTGAACCACAACCGGTCTCAGTTTCTCCTTCAGTAGTTCCAAGTTGTATTGATGCAGGAAATTCTGAGGAAGCTCTACTAGTGCGCATGGTTACCCGATCACAGACTGGCCATCTAAAACCAAATCCCAAATATGCAATGCATTCAGTGGTTGATGTCTCAAAGGTTGAACCCACATGTTTTAGCAAAGCAGTGAAGTAAGAAGCATGGCGTCAGGCCATGGCTACAGAATTTATTGCCCTTCAGCATTGCGGAACTTGGGTATTGGTTCCAGCTACTTCTCACCTAATAAATGGGTGTACAAGATAAAGAGGAAATCTGATGGTTCGATTGAGAGGTTTAAAGTTCTTTTGGTTGCTAATGGGTTCCATTAACAAGAGGGTCTCCAGGGCCGTCCCTGAGATTTTGAGGGCCCTGTGCGAAACTTAAATTGGGGCATCGCATAATCTAATACGAAAATACTATAAAAATTTGCCATAACTTAATGTCATAAACAATTTTTTTTATAACTACAATTCACCATCAATAAATATGCAATGACAATCAGAAATCAAATTCATAAAAATTTAAATGTTTCCATTTGATAAAGTTAAATGTTTTGTACAAAAATAAGCTCCTTGTGCCCCTATAAAGTCTCTTGCTGCCTCCAATAAGCAATCTGTGTTTAATAGAAAAAAAAAAATTGGCAATCACAAATTAAAGAGTAGTTGCACACAAATGTCATTAACAAATTAGATTATATTGCATTAAACACAAAAGCAACAACAAAAACATACCTGATTATCCAAAAATCATTCACATTGTATTTGCTGTCTTATTTGAAGAATTAAAATTATTACGAGAGCTTTTACCCCAGAAGAAAAAAAAACACAGCTAGTACAATACTAATGTCTGAAAATTGATCTTCTTGAATTTTTAGAAGAGAAATCATCAATCAAATGTTCATAATCAAGTTTTTCAAGAAGTTCACTTTCAATTGAAATCAAAGCTAGTCCATTTAATCTTTCTTGCCACATAGTTGATCGCAAGTATGATTTTAACAATTTTAATTTTGAAAAACTTCTTTCTGCAGATGCAATAGTAACAGGAATAGTCAATAGGATTCTATATGCAATGAATGCATTTGGAAAACAATTTAATCTTTTCAAGAAATTTAATATTGCAGTAGTTGTGGTATTTTCTTTTGGTAAAAGCTCCATATTGTTTTCAATATCTTGCAATTCCTCAACATCATCTTATTCTTGTTCATTGAAAATATTTTCATCAATTGTAGCATGTGATTCTCTAACAATGAATCTATCAAGAGCTCCTCTTTGAGATTGAGTCAATTCCTCGATTTTTCTTTTTCTAAGCCGTTTTGTATATCCAGAAACGTATTTTCTAGTAGGTGGCATGTTTAGATTATAAAGAAAAATTCCAAAACCCTATAACCTGGAAGAAAACCCCAGCAAGAAATAGATAAATATTTCTACAAACTATATTCTCATACAACCAATCATCAACATGATAATAATTTAATAAAATAAGTCATGTAATATATAGAATAGATTGAAATTTAGATACATACCTGAATTTGAATTGAGATTTGAATATGACTATTCGATTTTGAGTGGTCTTTATGAATTCAGGAATTAGGGTTTTCTTTTTTTGGTGTTCAAATTCCTGAAATTGAAAGAATAACAAAAATTGTCAAAGGATTGAAAAAAGAACCAAAGAGAAATTGATGAACAATGATGATTACTTACCAGAAAATCAGAGTTTAAGAGAAAGAAGAAGTCATGAAGCTTTTTTCATGGTGTTTTGAATGAAGAAAGTACTTTTCTTGAAGGAGAAAACCTTTTTTATTTTATTTTTAAGAACGTTTGGGGGATATATCATATAAATTCCTCCTTTGGTGTGGTTAAATTAAGCTTCACATTGCCTGTTTGTAAAAGGCTTTCTGTTTTTTTATTTTATTTAAATTTTATAATTATGTAAAGTTTGAATGCAAAAATAATATCAAAAAAGGCTAGCCAGTAGAACGACCTCAAGGAGCATCGAACTCGGGCCCTTTTGCCAAAGAGAGATGCGCTCCATCCAATTCTACTGAACATGCTGCTGTGCAAATATCCAGACGCTATACTATATATACAATTCATATAATATTAATATATATATAATATAAAGAATTTTTTTTGGATGCCCTTAAGAATCGGGGCCCTGTGCGATGGCGTCACTTGCACCACTCCAGGGCCGCCCAGTATTTAATGATTACCCGGCCTGATCTTTCCTACTCTGTAAATCAATATGTCAATTTATGCGTTCTCCAACCACAACTCACTGGCAAGCGGTAAAGCGCATTCTCAGGTATTTGAAATTCACTTTTGATCATGGTTTACGGTATAAACTAGGCCAGCTGCAGTTGAGGGCTTATTCCGATGCTGATTAAGCCGGAGATCCTGATTCACGACATTCTACTGGTGGCTATTGCATTTTCTTAGGCTCCAATCTTATTTCATGGAGCTCAAAGAAGCAAAAGACTGTTTCTAGATCAAGTACGGAAGCCGAATATCGTCAGCTTGCATATACAGTCGCAGAATTATCATGGTTGCGTTCATTGTTTCGTGATTTGTCTCTTTCGTTGCCACCACCAATTATCTGGTGTGACAATGTTTCTTCCATCTCATTGGCATAAAATCCGGTTTTTCATTCACGAACGAAACATTTGGAGGTTGATTATCATTATGTTAGGGAAAAAGTAGTGAGGGGTGAGCTGGTTGTAAACTATATTTGTTCTCAAGACCAGACTGCGGATTTATTTACCAAAGGTCTCAGTTCGTCTCGTTTTTGTACACTGGTTCTCAAGCTGCTTGTTCTTCAACGCTCACTCAGCTTGCAGGGGGATGTTAGACCAAGTCCAAGTCATGAGCAGATTGTTATTGATAAGTCAGTTGTGGATTTGAATTTGAATAGTTGATAATGTTATTTTGTAATTGAGCTGATCCCTTGCCAACGCTGCTTGTGTGCTTGGTTGCTACTGCTTTTTCCCAAGTTATATGCTGGTTCCTGTACTTTCTGAAGAGGAAAGTAGGAAAATGTCCAAAATCTCCCGATTCCCGCGGATATTGCAAGCTCTGCTTCATCCCCAAAAGAGCGAAAAGCATAGTGGAGAGTCTGGATAATAAGCATGTTGATGAATGGGCCTCCGAGCCAACCTTCTTCAAAGTAGTAACTCTTGTGTGTTGGTTGAGGAGATTGGCACTAAAACTCATGTATTTATTTTGTTAAAAGTAATGCATCATCTACATTTTAAATTTAGAAAATAAAATTATTAGTTGTATATTTTTCTACAGGTTTCTTATGAAGAATTGTATCTCTTAGACTTTTTAGATATAAAAAGTTGTATCTGTATCTATTGGAATTAATTCAAGAGCTGTGTCTTATTATGTAAACTTGTAAATGTTATTATAAATAGCCAATGTTATAGGCTGCCGTTGTATCGAAGAAGTTAATAAAAATCAATTTGCCTAAATAAATACCAAACTTTGGCCTTCCTACAAACAATTTGACTTCCAGCCCTTCAACATGGCATAGATTTCAACAAATAAATACCAAACATTGCAAAAGACCAGAGCCATCACATTTTCTTTTGGCAAGTGAACTCTCATATTAAATACTGGCCTTTTCATTGCAGAAGTTGGGGACATAGACAAACCAGCATTGGACTTTATTATATGCGCACCATGGAGCGGTTTGCAATGAGAAGTTGTCTACAAGTGATTGTAATTCTAAAGAAATTGGAGGCTATGCTCCATCATTGTGTAAGGGGGCAAGAAAGGAGAAAGAAAATGGACCAAACTAGGAACATTTATATCACAATAAGCAAAGGAGCTCACAAATGATCCTCATAGAGCTCTTATACACGGAAAAGGTAACACACCAAAGCGCTGCAAACAAAAAGAAATTGAAAGAATAAAAACTTGCAGCCATGTAGCTCATGTGTATCTCTCTGTACAAATTTAGAGAACAACAGACATAAATCCCAGAGTTGTGCTATGTGTCCTGCAAAACCAAACCTTTCAAAGTTTCAGTGTGAGATCTGGTGTAGACTTGGTCTCTACGTCCACGGGCGGTGTGACCTCTACAAAATTTGAATTTGAACTTTCATGAGTCAGTACAAAACTTGGATGAGTGTTACTTGTCTCAGCAGCCCGACGGAAACTACCAGGCCATAACAGCTCAGTGCCATCATCCACCAAGAAAATGGGTACCCCCAAATACCCCTGTTCAAATCTTGCACTGCTTCCAATCTCAGCAGGCCTCACTGGTGCTGCAAACCCTTGATGCACTGATGAGTGTGCTTCTATTCCTAGAGACCTGAATGAAGATCCGTGCAGAGGCAACGACGCTATGCTTGTGTATCTCTCAGAGAAAATACTCATTCGCATAGCGCGCTTTGCCAGCGTTCTTTCTTTCTTATGTGCATTCTGGTGACCACCAAGAGCCTGTGAGCTCAAGAACTTGCATTGACAGTAATTGCAAGAGAAAAGTCTTGGAGTGGCTGCTGTTGTGTTTTGAGACGCAGGTTCATTGCTGCTCTCACTTGTGCTTGACAATGAGAGTCCTACAGAATCCCTTCCCACTAAGTCCTCATTACTGAAGCTAAGAGTTAAGTCAAGGGAAACAGGCTCCAACGCTTGTTGAGCTGCAATGGGATTTGTGGAGTTGGCGGCGCTGTCATTGGAGGTATTAGCAGATGTTTCTTGGATGGAGATGTTAGAAGCAACTTGGCTGCTAACATCAGAGTCATTTGCTGAGGAGGCTTCCACTTCAAGGTCAAAGTATGTGTTCATGATTTAGCTGACAGTTTCTAGGTTCGGGGGATAGTTTACATATCAGGCTTGAAATAACCGGATTGAGCCAGTTCAGCAAAAGACTAGTTGATCTTATCCTGCACTTTCAGAAACAAAGAATTGTTAAATGTTAGAGGTAATGTTCACTCTCTTTCACTAGAATGGAAAGAAAGATAGAACATGACAATTGCAGTATAAATTTCTTGATCCATCACAACTACTATTTTATTTTATTTCATGATTGCAATTAAAACTTTGAAAGTAGAAGTATGTGTACAATTTTAAGGAAACATTAGTATGAAAGGTAAGCTACTAATCTCTGGAGCAGAGAGAGAGCAGAAACATATAAACTGTGGAGAGCAAATGTTCTCCTCTGCAAAGTAGTGTTGTGGTGTGGTAATGTGCCATATTTTGTTCTGTATCTGTACAGCATTTGCTGCTAATATACAAGCATATATAAGAGAGACCAGTTGGGGACACTTTCACTTTCTAAGAACTCATTTAAATTATGAGTCTCATCTCTTAAAGAAAACATTCCCCCCGATTAGGATCAGAGAAAGACACAGAATTACAAACAATCAGGCCAGCACTCTGGTTTTTTATTCCGAAAATACAATAGAAAAGGCCAGCATCTTCAAATGTCAGAGGGTTCAATAGATTCTTAAAAGGAGGCTAGAGTTAGAAAGAAGGTAATATATCCAACAGAGACAAGACATAGGCCAATCAAAATTTTAAGGTCTCACAGATAAAAACATATGGTAACGTTATGATTTCCCTTTTGAAATTTATAATTTATGAATTTCAAATATATAATTTAATCACACTAAAAAACATGTGCAACTTTCAGTCAAACATAAACAAATTCCAATTAAGAGATAAGAGAAAGACGCAATTCTAAGAAAAGGACTTGGTTGTATGATCAAACCTAAATTAATTACAACGCGTACGCAAATCGTTAAGAAAACATCCAAGCATGGACTCAAATTAGCCAAAATATTGTTATAGGTGACTGTTTTACATGACAACTTTCTACAACTTTACAAAAGGGAAAAAGGTTTTGAAGTTTAATCTATGAGCACTACATCTGCAATGAATTGGTATCTGACTAGAGAAAAGAGATTGCAGAAGACAGTGAGATTAGAGAGACCTTTATCAAAGACCTGTAGAAATTCCTGCAATTCTCTGCAAAATTGCTCTTTAGACTAACCAAAATTCTGATACTATCTGAAAACTTGGGGCATAAAGGGATGCAGGACAATTTATCAGAACACAAAAAGTGGCCAATATAGATGAAACCCTGAATCCAATAAGATGTAAAAAACCAAAACCAGATAAAACCACAAAGCCAAAGAAAATGATATACAAATAAAACAAGAAGATGCAAAAAAAGAAAGATGGGCAGAGCAAAAGTACCAGGAACATGGAGATCAAGAACAATTGGGTAGCTCTTGGGTATCCATTTCACAATGTTTGAAATTAGCAGACATCTGCTAACTCAATGTTGCTTGTCATAGTGAGCATCTGAAGATATGTGGGTTGCTAGCTTTTTGACAAAACAATGGTGGGTGAGATCATGAGGCTCAGAACAAACAAACAGTTTACTAAAAAGAATTGAAGATAGAAAAAGGAAAAGTAGGGTTGATGTTTAATTATGGGAAAGCAAAGATTAGAGGAGAGTGGTGGGGCTGGGGGAGACAGTGGTGGGAGGTCAGAGAGTATGAGG
Organism: Prunus dulcis; assembly: GCF_902201215.1. Classification (NCBI taxonomy): domain Eukaryota; kingdom Viridiplantae; phylum Streptophyta; class Magnoliopsida; order Rosales; family Rosaceae; genus Prunus; species Prunus dulcis. The sequence goes on from NC_047652.1 coordinate 15,440,091, forward strand.
AAAAAGGCAGTGTTGGGATAAATTTAAGAAAGAAAAAGAAAGGATGTGACATAATACTACTACTCTCAATTCTCAGCCATTTCTACAACTGCTTTGTTGATTTTTGGGCCACAAAACACAAGACTGCTTCCACACACAACTAACTACAACTCAGGATAGTACAATTACATACAGAAAAGAGAGAGAGAGAGGGAAGCAAAGCCAAAGCAAGAGCCAATGGGAAAGAATTGATGTTGGTATAGCTTAGCTATGAGTCCCACCAGATATTCTCTATCTTTCACTCCCACTTTTGAAGTTCTTGATTTGAGATAAGTCCACAATGCATGGGGTCGGCCTTTCAATTTCTTTCATCAGATTGATCACTGTGCACGTCCCCCGCAAATCGAATACTCTTTCTTTGCTCACACACACTCACAGCTTCCATATTATATGCCAATTAGGAGCTGGGCATGCATATAATCATCATATAAAGCCATATATACCAAAATGTAATTTATAATATTTCCAACAAGTCCATCCATCTTCTAAAATTTCAATTATTATCTTCTTTTTTTCCTAATGTATCATCTGTTGAAAAATATAAAGGCTCACGTCAGAAACTTGACAAAATAAAATATCAGTGATTAAGTTGGGAACAATGTTGCTAGTCCATCTCTCTTAAATTTAACATTTTCCATATTAATCTATTGTGCATCAAATAACTCCTTCCTTATTCTTTAATTCATAATATGAACATCTCCTTCTTTTGTTGGCCTTGTATCACACTCCAATGCAGCACTTGGCAATATGTTTGACCAAAATCTCAATCAAATTCCAGGCAAACCAGAAAGCTACATCCCTTGGACAATTCTCAACCCAAAAAGGGAAGAAAATGACATTGGCAAATTGTGGTAAGAAAGGTGCTTTTTTGGGGTTACTTCACTCAAGCTACAAGCCACTTGCAACGCGTCATTTTTTTTTTCCATCTATTTGACACAATTAACGAATCAGAGTTGCTTGCAAATTGAAGTAAATTACAAGGCTTTAATTCCTATAAGGCCTACCATTTGACTTGTGAAAAAACAACAAATATTTTCAATTTCAATAAGAAAAGAAGAATAAATAAATATATTAAAAACTTGTGTCGATAATAACAAGGGGCTGTGGGAAGTGCAAATTAAAGCTGTTTAATTTCCTAGTAATGAGGTTCGTTTAAGTTAATATATGTCGTTGTGCTCAACTAGCCTGGCCAGTAGAGACATGCCTATAACTAGGTACTACAAGCCTACGGGCACTAAACACATGTTTAAAGAGGATTCGTTTTTTCTTTCCATATATATATATATATTCAAATATTTAAGATGAATCAGATCGCATACTCACGTGACCTTGAGTTTGTGCAGTGTTAATGGAGCTTTGTTGTTTGCATAATAATAGAGATTAGACAATTAATTGAATATTAGTACCTTTTCCCAAGGAAAGGAACATTGGAAAGAGCCAATTTCCCCCCTTTCGTTTCCATTCCCCACTTCCAAGTTGCAAGTCTTCAACACGACTATAACAATATGTTTTGGAAATTTGATGACCATAACAATATGTTTTCATCTCAGCAGATTTAGACTTAGTTGCTGAAAGGGGTGTGAGAGCCTCTTGAAGGAAATGGTCTTTAGAGCGGTCGGATCACGCCATCAGTACAATCGCTTTCATAAACAAGAGAGACCTCCTGCAATTGGGAGTGAGACAAGTGTGTGGGACTAGGTGGGATCCCAATGTAGAGGGTCTTGCTTGCTTGTGACAGTCACACTGATCACGTGGTCCGACCGTCTTATTCAAAATTTTCTTCTCATATAAATGCCTTGAAATTTTTATGTCTTTACCTATAAGAAGGTGCTCTTTATTACCTATTTAACCTATATAAGGAGGTGTTCTTGGTTATCTACAATCCACAATGTCATTTGTATTGCGTATACATAAATAACTCATCAAAAACACACAAATTAATAAAACTTTCTTTGCATGTAACAATCTGCGAATTACTTTGTAATAAGCATGAATGACTCCTAAAAGAAACTAAAGTATTTTTTGTTCCATCTTGTCCCAAACTCAAAACACTTGCTTTAAATGGTCCCCCACCACCAAGCATCAACCAGCACTAGAGTTCTGGTGAATATATACACCATATACAACTTTTCTAATGATAATTATATCCTCTAATTCACTAATTAATTGTACATTAATTCTTCCATTAGGTTAGTGACACTTTTCTTTATTCTCATGCTTCGGTGCTTTAATTTTACTAATATAAACATGGGATTTGGCATATGTTCAGATAATTTAAGATCCGATATAAAGTAGTAGATGCCTGAACTAATAAGCATATTCTCATGATTTATCAATTTCCTATTTACTTCATAAATAAAAGTCAAAAGAAAAAGAATCTTTTATTTTTTTCACTCCCATTTTGTTGACTCGGTATCGGCTGGCTTTCTTTCAAATTTATCGTCCGCAGCATACGAATCTGTTAACCAAAAAAGTTCATATGGGAGCCAAAGTCTATGAAGATTCCTTTTTCTTCTTTTTTTTCCCCGTAGTTTAAGAAGATAAGATTGTCTATGAAGATAAAAATACACTCATACTTTTATAAATACAAAAAATTGAGGAGAATAATACAATAATATTTTCCTACTCACATCGAATGCGAATTCGATTAAAAAATAATAATAATTTAGCATAAATTGTTGTGTGATATTAAAACAAGTATTAACAAGTGTTACATCATAAATATAAAAAAATTACAATGAAATTATAAATAAAAAAGGCCCTTGGTAAAAATATGTGTCACATTTCTCTAACTACCTAATTCTTACTTGACATGATGAATCTACCTATATTATGTGGAAAGGGTTCAATGGATGAACAAATCGTCACCTTTGATTACTATAAGGAGGAAAATGTGAGACTTTTGTGTGTTCTTTCCCTTCCTTATTTGTTTCGGTTTATGGGTTTGAAAATTTATAGGTTTGCAGCACATGAGGTAAGCCACACAACTCAGTTGCGAAAGGAACTAAGGCCTAGGGTGGGCACGAGCCCCTCTGAAATTTTCTTCGAGGCAATTGTCTTTTTAATACCATCATAATTTTTTTAAAAATCAAATTTCAAAATGCATCTTTCTTTCTTTCTTTATATTTGTCTTCTTTTCCCTTCTCACTATCATTGCTACCCCTTTCAAATCTCCTATTGTCATACTTCAGACTCTAGATTTTGTAGTGATAAATTATCATATAAATTTTCTTAGTGTGTAGATAATTTGCTAGCATCGATGATGAGTAGATAATTAGTGTAACATGTAAATAAATAGAGCATAGCAATTAAAAATATCGATTTTTATATCAAGTCAAAAATTAGTTTGTTTGTCACCCTAAAGAAAAATAGATTACACTAACCCCTTTATGAAAATTTTATGACTCCGTCACTGGCATAACTCATAAGTATGCGGTGCAAGAAACCGCACATTGTCAAATTTTGTAATCAACAACGATATATTTATAAGTCGTGAATCCATAAATTTTCAATCCCAAAAACCAAAATAAATGGTGCAAAAACATTGGGTCTAAACAGAATCCCTATTTAGGTATTTGGGCTATAATGTTGTATGGTTGTTTGATAATTTGGACATTGGGCCTGCTGATGAATGTTTTATTTTTCCTTTAATCCAAAAAATAGAAAAAGAAAGACCGAGTTCTCAGTCCATGCACCGAATAGTTGACATTTGACCCAAACACGGAACGCACGCACACAGCCTAGAACAGCTGGTCAATCATCTGCCGACTTGAATTCAAGGGTCCCTTCCCAATAATAAACTCCTCCCCGTCCCTGCCTGCCTCTTTCAACTTTTGAAACATTCAACGGTCAACATTCAAAACCGCTACAACATTTCAAACTTCCTACTTCGGTTTTGACCCCGCGTATCAAAAACCCAAGAGACTATATAAACTCATTGAGATCCTACAATTCTCACAGAACCAAAAAAACATACATTCTCTCTCAGCTTTTGCTCTGATCAACTTGCCCTCTGTTTCTTTCTACTTTTAAAATAAATTACGCAACGAAAACAATGATTTTGTCTTGGAGAAGAAGAAAATCTACCCGCCACGCCAACAAGAAGAAGGAGTTTTTGGCTGGCGAGAATTTGGACATGGAGATGGAGGAGATCGCGGTTCCCATGCATTTTCGATGCCCGATATCTCTCGATTTGATGAAGGATCCGGTGACGCTCTCGACGGGGATGACGTACGACCGATCAAGCATTGAGAAGTGGATAGAGACCGGGAACAGGACATGCCCGGCAACTAACCAGGAACTCAAGAGTTTTGACCAAATACCAAACCATGCACTACGTCGAATGATCCAAGATTGGTGCGTCGAAAACCGGTCTTATGGGATCGAACGGATCCCAACGCCTCGAATCCCCGTGACAAAGTATGAGGTTTCGAGGATTTGTGAGAGAATTGCCGCCGCGGCACGACTCGGGGACGGTAGAAAGTGTGGAGAATTGGTGGGGAAGATCAAAGCATGGGGCAAAGAGAGCGAGAGGAACAAGAAGTGTATGGTGGAGAATGGAATTGGCTGCTGCTTGTCAGCTGTGTTCGATTCTTTTGCCAGCATTTCAATGGAGGATCATGTGGAGATATTGTTGGAGATTTTGTCAATGCTGCCATGGATGTTTCCAGTGAGTGAAGAAGGCCAATCAAAGCTTGGATCTGCAGGGTCTTTGCGATGTTTCTTGTCGTTTTTGGAGGGCAAAGATCTATCAGCAAGGCAAAACGCAGTTTTGGTGCTGAGAAAGTTGCTTTCTTTGGATCAAAAACATGTGGATGACTTTGTTGAGAGTGAAGGAGCAATTGAAGCATTGGTTGGGATAATTAGAGAGCCTATTTCTCCTGCAGCTACTAAGGCTGCTCTGACTTCTGTTTTGTTCATGATTTCATTTCCATCAGCAGCCAGTGATGAAATCAGATCAAGATTTGTGGAGTTGGGTTTGGTTTCTTTGCTGCTAGAGATTATTGTTGACGCAGAGAGACGCCTGTGTGAGAGGGCTTTGGGAGTTTTGGAGGGTCTCTGTGATTGCAAACAAGGGAAAGACAAAGTCCTTGAGAATGCTCTAACAATGCCCCTTTTGGTTAAGAAGATTTTGAGGATTTCGGAGTTGGCGACTGAGTTTTCGATTGCTATAATTTGGAAGCTCTGCAGAATTGAAACTGAGGAAAGCGTTTTGATTGAGGCACTTCAAGTGGGTGCATTTCAGAAGCTCTTGGTTCTCTTGCAGGTTGGTTGTGGTGATGGGATAAAGGAGAAGGTTACTGACTTGTTGAAATTGTTCAATCTTCACTCAAGTAAAGTGGACTGTGTTAATTCATCCATGGATTTCAAGTACCTAAAGAGGCCATTTTTGGGTTAGGTGAAATTTTTCGTTCTGTAGATTGGGTTAGAAATTCTTTTTTGTACAAAATAGAAAGATATGTAAAGAGAATACCATACAATTAATTCAATTACCAGGTCGGAACCTGGAACAAACATTCATTCATTCAATGTATGCCGAAAGGTTGCCATTTTCCTTTTCCTGTTCTTTTTTTCTTTTGACAAAGTTATTCTTGTCACCCAAAAGTCACAAAAGTGCATTTGCTTTTCATTAGAGCAGTAAATCCCAAATGACTATAGATTAATTCTGAAGGCGAGAAGTTGTCCATTTAAACTTGGGAAATTCTGCCATACGAACACAGATGACATACAAACACTGTCTGAGCGTTAGATCAGCAGGACAGAGTTCGTTTGGCAGACGATCTATTACAGCTACGAGAGAGGATATCTCCCCAATGATTTCTACTATATGGAATCCCCAGGTTCAAGACTCTCTTCAGTGTCAAGTGTACTTCAATCTGGAGTTAACTAAGATGGAATTAAAAATCTCTCCTCATTGGTTAGTGCAGTCACATTATCTGCCTCAGAGATTAAGCATGCGTCCTTCCTCTTGATTGCTCCTTTAGGATGCATAGGAAGGAGCTCCTAAAACATCATACAGATAATACTATGCTGGGGAAGAAAAAGAGTATCTAATAAGACAGAAATCTAGGATACAATGGCAATAAGGCTATGGATAATGTTTCTTCATACTTCCTCAAATCCATTTACAAGATGAGTAGGTGCAAAATTACTTCTATTGGACTGAATATGATTCTTTGACAGTCAAAGATGAAGAGATCAAAGCTGAAGCTGCAAAGGTCTTCTGGTCCTTTTTGGCTAATTCTAGAGGGAGCACAAGTCCTAATTTGGATGGCCTGAGACTTTGGAATCTCAAGCTCAAGAAATAAGCAGGGATACCTATATAGGCAATGGGTCATGTTGTGTCGGGTATGTGTCGTGTCAGGATAATTATCGTGTCAAGAATGCTCAACCCGACCTCATTTAATAAACGTGTCGTGTCGGGTTCGAGTAGTCTTAAACAGGTTATTAAACAGATTACCTGGTTAATAACATGTTTACTCCTTCATAGTTTCCAATAAATTCGTACACTTGTGAGTATTATAATTGGATGAATAGCACATTAATTTGTGTTGTTAAAATTAAAAGAAAACAAAAGAAAAATTAGAAAAAATATATTTATTTCACATTAAAATAAAAATAATTTTTTAAAAAATAAAATAAAAGAGAGGAAACAAGGGACTACATTAATTTTTTTTTAAAAAAAAACAACAGCAACATCATGGCGCGCTTCCTGATCCACAATAGGAGACTTTAGTTTGGCCATCTGGATCTCCTCTCTCGGGTTTACACGCACTACTTCTTAGGGCTCATCACTTGAGCTTCCAAAAATCACTTTCTTAACTTTAGCAAAACTTGGATCTCCTCGCACACGTTTACCCAGTCAATCCAAGGCCTCCAGTTGCTCTTGCATGTCCTTAGAATAAAAATCTACAATCTTTGATAGCTTTTCAATCTATTCCTGCAATATTTCAAGCTGGTGTCATGTCTCCTCCAACGTCTTTGCCCTATACCTCATGAGAATTGACAATCTTCATCACGCACCAACTGGTTATCATCCCTTGTTCCCAGCACATGCCCATCCTTGGGAGTCACCAAACTCCTTGCAACTCCAATAGCAACATTGTTATCAAAGAGTAATGAGTCGTTTACTGTAACTGGTCCTCGTGATGAAGCAAAGTAGGGCATCCATACTTGTGCAGCCCTTTGCCCCCTTGTATGTGTTGGCGGAGCTAGGTTTAGATCGAGTGAAAATGGGAATGAAGATGCCATTTTAGTTTTGAGTTTGAGGAGACAGATTAAGATCGAGAGAAATAGGGAGGAAGAAAATTGGCAGAGCTAGGTTTTTGGTTTTTGTTTGTTTTTTTTCTGAGTTATGATTTTGTGTTTTCCCTTTGTTTCCTTTTATAGGCGAACACAGGGCCGCTTGGGGTTTGTGGGAGCCGTTTAGCAAAGTCATCTGTAATTTTGCCGAATTTGCAGGTCATGTTTTTTCGGTGCTGATTTCGAGTCGTATAATGGGTCGTATTGGAAATTGTCACCCCTCTATAAAGAAATAAACTTTTATTTTATTATTATTTTTAGGGTAAACTGCCGAATACCCCTCTTGAACTATATCGATTGTCGAAATGTCCACCTTGAATTATTTTTTCAGCCAATTTAGCCATCGAAGTATTTTAAATTTAGCCATTGCCGTCATGTTTTTAGACTTCCATCCAATTTTCTGTTAATTATAAAAATAAGTTTGTCATTTTACAAGAACAATACCAAAAAATAATAAAGAAAATCATGATTTCTTCTCTCTTTTTCATTTTCCTTCTTCTTCCTCCCTCTCTTTTCTTTATTCTCTCCCCGTCTCTCTCCAGATCTGCCTCTCTCTCTCTCTCTCTCTCTCTCTCTCTCTCTCTCTTCTATCCTTCCTGTGGAAACCTAGTACATAACTTCTCTTTGGGATTGAAATTACTGGGCTTCCCAATACAGCATCTAAAAACCAAAAACACCACAACATCAAACACCAACCTCCATTGATAAAGAAAACCCATAAGCAAAAGATCACTCCACGACTTGTAAAACCGAAAATCAGAAAAAGTAACTAATACCCAGTTGAAGATTGAGCATCAATTCGCAATTCTAATGCCCTTTTGATATGGTATGGCCAGGCATCTTGAGCTCGCCAGAAACCTGTGCCGCTGTAGAACAGACATCATCGAAAATATCACAAGTAAATATCCACAGCTTCCCCATCAGATTCCCAGATACAAATCCTAGGAAAAGTCCTATCTGCCAAGCTCCCTCTAGCCCCATCCATTCGTAATCGTCAGATTCTTAGCGATAAAAGCCCCATTGTCGTCAAGCTCTGCTCCTTCCTCTTTTTTTTTGGTTTTTTTTTGTTTTTCCAGTTTTGTAGTTTTAACAATTTAATTATTTTAAACTTAAAAAAATTTAATTTTAATTCAACAGTGAGTCACGTGCCTAACATGTGACATTTAGACAGAAAATTGGATGAAAACTAACGAGAGGAGCTAAATTGACCATTTAAAATAATTCGATGGTTAAATTGGCTGAAAAAATAATTTAATGTGGATATTTCAACAGTCCATATAGTTCAGTGAGTATTCGGCAATTTACCCTTATTTTTATTAAGCTTAGCCTATCATTTGCTCTGAAGTAGATTTTTTTTTTTTTTGGTTGCTACATTGCCACCATAATTAGGGTGTTGCTATCTCAGATGATCAGATCATTAGCATTAACCAGGTTTTTTGTTTTTGGTCTTAGTTACTGAGTTTACTTAATGAAAGCATGTGACATGCTTGAATATGAGAGTTTCTATTAAAATGAAATATTATTTCTTCAGAGTCGAGAACCACTTCCCATTTCATTCAAAACCTCTAAAACAAGTCATAACATTCCAGAACATCAGAGTGGGGGGTAAGGGTAAAACATGAAAGTTTGAACAAATTGTACACAGAAACCGCAAGTTAAGATGCAACAAGAATAAACATACCAAACCACGATTACAATAATTTACATCTAAGTCTTATCTCCCATCCGCAGATGTGAAAGACTCGGCGAATCCATACGGTCGTGTAGGGATGCTAGTCTGAGTGTTATCCAAGCTGGGAAGAAGCGATGAAGAAGAGGATTCCATATTGCTTCTGCCTTCATAAGCCTGCCACTTCTTAAGTGCTTGTGGCAATGACATTTCGAGGTCTATACCATATATGTCTTCAGAACTCTGATCACTTGGTTTCCAAAGCTCCACTAGAGAAGATAGAACATTGACAGTATGGCCCATGTCAGGCCTTTGATACGGTTCTCTTGCACAGCAGTGGCCTGCTAACTCAGCAACAGTGCTGACACTGGCAAGTGTTTCCTCACTGAGATCAATTGTTGGATCAATGGCCTTGCGGAACGTGTCCTTGTTGATGAACATTCTCCGGAACCATGTTACAAGGTGCATGCTCTCCTCTGGCTGGCGCTCGTCAAGTGCTTTTCGCCCGGTGATTAGCTCCATCAAAATCACCCCAAAACTGAACACATCTACTTTAGTTGTCACACGGCCCGTAACTGCATGTGTTACAAAGGTTTCGTTAAAGATTAAAATCAATATTAGTTAGCAAGCATTAACCAAAAGATAAATAGAATTTATCTTTTTCTGAAAAATAAAATGAATTATACAACATTATAAATTGCAGGACCACAAGAAAAAGCGCAAGCAAAAGACAATAATTAGCTTTGTTGTCAATCTACTGAAGTGGGGCTCAGCTGACTCAAAAAAGAGAAAAACAAAAGAACAAAAATGCTAAAGGGGATTAAGAGAATCTATTGTTCATGAGGCCAAAACCAACTGGCAACAACTACTACAAGGGAAGCTTTCAATGAAAACAATCCAATAGAAGCCAAATATCCTACCGTTGTGTTATTATAAAGAGTAAGCAAAAATAGCTTAATCTTCAGGTTTTCAAGTGAGCTCAGAAAACCTAGCTAGCACTGATGCCCCCAAAAAGGCCAAAACCACAGCTGGCAGAGAATAGAATGATGCACTTTAGATTATTACTGAACATGCAATTTGGTGAAGCGTGGATTATACTAATCTATCGTATGGTCACTTTCTTGTCCCTGTACCTAACCCACAAACCCCCCAAGGAAATCATTACTTCACGTTTCTAGTTTGCTTTCTTATCCCAATGATGCCTCCATATATCATAACATGGCGGGAAACAGACTTATTACCATCTTACATCTATGAGTGTTGGGGTTACACAAGTTGATAAAAAGCTGATGTTTGCTTCTTCTTCTTTTTTGCCCCTTGAACTGGTTTGCTTGAGTATTAACACAATCTTAGGAAATGGACGCAAAGACCTAAGGTTAAATTCTGGTGGTGCCATGTTATGCAAATATTTTCCATGAACTTTTAAGTATCAGGTACTCAAAACTGATCTGGTATTGCTCTCGCGTTTTATCTTCTATCAGTTTCTTTAAGTACATAAAATTAAAAAATTAATTAAAAAGTAAACAGAAACAAAACTTACCTGCATATTCTGGTGCCAAGTATCCAAAAGTCCCTGCAATTCTTGTTTCAATTGAAAATTTACCCTCTGGAGCAAGTCGTACGAGACCAAAATCTGCAACCTTTGCCCTCATATCATCTCCGAGAAGAATATTTGAAGGCTTTAAGTCCCTATGTATAAAGCTCTGATGTGCCAAACCATGGAGATACTCAACCCCCCTTGCTACATCTAAGGCAATGGTCAGCCTTTTTGTCCATTCAAGTGGCTTCAGTCCTTCTTCCGGCCAGTTGAAGAGGTACCTACTGACCGTCCCTTGAGGCATGTATTCATATACAAGAAGCCTTTCATTGCCATCCAAACAATATCCCAGAAGAGCAACTAGATGCCTGTGACGAACCTTTGTTAAAACCGAAATTTCAGACTTAAATTCGGTAAGCCCCTTACCAGCTATTACCCCAGACTCCATTCTCTTAACTGCAATCTTTGTTCCGTCATGCAGTTCCCCTTTATACACTGTCCCAAAACCTCCTTGTCCCAATATATTTTCTTGACTGAAATTGTTGGTCACATTCCGGAGCACTTGAATAGAAATCACCATGTTTCCTGCTTCAACCATTTGGATTTCACTGGGCTCACTACTAGGAAGAGTATGAGTTTCACTTATTGCACCAACACTAACACTGGAGCCAGCAACTGTGATCTTCATGCTTTCATTATCAGACCCAGAATGGCGGGGATGAATTACCATTGCATTCGGGCTCTGAACTCTGCTTAACTGCTTTTGTTTTGTTCTATATATACAGATAAGCAACAATGCAATTAAGAAAATCACAAAAACACCCCCGATCACGGAGAACACAATAACTCCTATTAGAGTTGAAGATTTCTTTCCGTGAGGTCCAGAACTGCCATTATTTCCGGAACCTATACTTGGAGAAGGGTTAGTTGAATTTTGAGATGGTGCAGCTCCCGATGAAGTACTCATGTCCTTCCCTATATCAGGGTTACCATTCTTGTTTACAAGCACATTAACCTTAAAGGCTGGAACTTTCCCATAGAGCTTATTATTTGACACATCTAAAGTAGTAAGTGCAGGCAGCGTGGCAAGCTCCTCAGGAATAGTTCCAGTTAAATTGTTATCAGCAAGAATTACCCTTTGCAGGGACTTCAGTGATGCAATTTCGGGCGAAATCATTCCAGTAAGATCCATTTTCTGAAAATTGAGGACAGTAATGTTCCCATTACTACAGGTGACCCCAATCCAATCTGCACAAGGATCATTCCCCTTCCAATTCTCTGCAAACCTTTGTGGGTAACCCAGTGAACTCACAATCAAAAGCAAAGTATTCACTCGAGGATCACATTGACCAAGACTTGGCAAGCAAAAGTTATTAGAACCATTAACCATATCTACTACAACCCCCAACCCAAAAGCTGGCATTGCCCCTTGGAGCAAATTGTTTGTCAAATTCACCGCCTCCAGTGATTTAAGATTCAACAATGAAACTGGAACGGGGCCAGTAAACATATTATCTCTCAAACTCAAGCTCCGCAAATCTTTCAAACCCGAAAAGTCTGGTAATGGACCCGAAAATGCATTAGAATGCAACCAAACTTCTTTCAACAGAGTCATGTTTTGTATAACCCCAATGCTTCCACCCAGCTTACCTACACTCTCTTGCCCATTAAGCCAAAGAGACTGAATTTGCGACCGGGCAAAGCTCTCGGGCAATTCGCCTTGGAGGCCATTGAAAGCCAAGTGCAAGTTAACCAGACTTGAAAACGAATCGCCGTCGAAAAAATCCGGTACATTTCCGGTCATGTTGGCCGAATTGGCCGAGAAATTTTGAAGTGATGATGCATTTCGGAGAGTTGCGGGGATTTCCCAACCCATAAAAGGGTTGTTATCAATCTCAACAGATTGAAGTGAAGTCATGTCAGTGAAGAAATCACTGGGAATTGAACTAAATTTGTTGTTACTAAGCAATAGCACTTGTAATAAGCTTAACCCACTTAAGCTCGGAAGAGGACCTGAGATTTTGTTCCACTGAAGCTCTAAACGCTCTAGTTTAGTGAGGTTTTGGAGGCTTAGAGGAAGCGTACCTTCAAGATTGAGGTGACCCAGTTGGATCCGAGTCACCCTTTTGTCATCGGACCAGCCAACATGGCTCCACTTGCGGGGGTCAGGGTCGGACCATCCGAGAGATTCAGATGGGTTGAGGCTCTTCTTGAGATCCAGCATTACTGAAGCATCATTGCTCGAACTTAGTTGAGAGTTGGCACACAGCAAAAATGAAGAAAACCCAGCAAGGAAAATAGTTAAAAGCTTGAACCCAAAATGTGTTTTCTTCTTCATCTTGAAACAACTACACAATCAGAGAGAGAGAGAGAGAGAGAGAGAGAGAGAGAGAGAGGGTTTTGTACAAAGTATTGCAGAAAGGTGTAAACTTTCAAGAAGTTGGTTCCATATTATTCCAAATGATCAGGAGATCGATAGAGAGAAAGAGGGGGCTCATTACATTGTTGAAGGAAAGTTAGAATCTTTGAGTAGAATGGTGATGGAGAGCAGAGAGAAAGAAAGTGTGCAGTGAACAGAGAAGCTTTTTTTAGCAAGAGGGGAAGACTGTCTGGCTTGCACATGGGGAGTGAGGACCACATGGGAGTCTCTGAATTGGGAAAGGGTGGGGGGGCTTAAAAAAGGCTGTCAATGACAGAGTAAAAAGGCTGGAAATGAGTCATGAATGGAGTGGGTTTTTGATACCTGGTCCATCAGTCCATTGGGGGTCAAGTTGGCCTTACAATATGCATAAATAAATAATAATAAAAGTTTATTCGTGAACATTTACTAAAAAAAATTATTAAGAAAAATTGTGTCAATATTAATTAATTATTTATTTATATATAAGCGATATTTTAAGAGAGAAAATATCTTTATTATTATGATAAGGAGATAAATACTCTTAACAACTTAAGTAACTAACTGTAGAGCCCTTAGACGATTACCTTACTAATTATTATTTTTGTATGTTTAGACTTGGAGTATATCTTCTTCTACGTCTCTCCTATCCCATGCACAGGTTGAGTGCCAGAATGAAACCATCCAGATAGAGTCGAAATGAGTAGAGGAGGAGAACATGCACATGGCCTGTTTTTATTATTTTGTGTATGGAAAGCATCAAATCATTTTTATATGAAAAAATATGTCACATCCACAAACTTTTTAAATTTTATGGATTAATCATTTTATTAGTTCTTGAACTTTAAACTGATTTGCATTTGAGTACCTCAATTTTCAAAATGGTTCTCGTGGTCCTTTTACTTTAGTTTTGTTTGAACAAATGATCATGCCGTCAATTTTGTTAACTTTTTCTGTAAATGCAGCGGAAAAATGGTATTTTTATATTAAATATTATATAAGCTTTTCCTGAGCTTATATAAGTTTGGTTGAAATTGCTTTATTTGTGAGCTTTTCATGTATATGCTTATTTTAACATGAAATATTATATAAGTATTCATATAGAGCCTATTTAGAGAGAAAAATTTAAAACTAGTCATTTGTATTTTTCTAATTGGTTCTTAGAAAATTTTAACACACTAAGAACTAATTAAAAAATAACAAGTGGCTAATTTTGGATTTTTTTTTCCTTTACAAATAGGCTTTAGTGGATGAAGTCAGGGGCCTTTTTAATCGTTTTGATCATATTTCTTGCCACTTTACACCTCATGAGTGTAACTAGGTTGTTCATCTATTGGCTAAGCAGGCGCTCCTGTCTCAGGACTTTCAAGTGTGGTTAGAGGACGGTCCTCTACGGATTTCTGATGTTTTAGCCAATGACAAATTATTTACTTAATTTTATTTTATACTGGATGTGATGTAGTGGTACTCTTTTTCCTTGACCGGATTTTTCTTCATTTGGGGGTTTTTAAAGGCAAGATTTTAATGAGGCCACACTTGTTACATCACTAAAGTCCAGTCTTCTTCTTATACTTTGACATTGTTGTTGCAATGAAGTTATCTCTCTTTGATCCAAAAAAAAAAACTTTATATGAGTATTTGTATAATATGTCATGTAAAAATATATATATTTTAATTACTAAAAACCTATTTATTTATTGGCCAATTGCCTACTTGGTAAACCACCTGATGAAATGTCACTAGTATTGCAATTCAAGAAAAAAATTGTAAAAATGTAAAAAATATAATATTTAATTGTTGACAGTTGATTCGAATTCTGAGGAACTTTTATTTAGTTGTGAGCTGGTGTAATGACTTTCGTTGGGCCCTAATTGGTTACTTCTTGGACTGGTTCGGCCTGTTGTTCTATATTTTAGGTTTGGGCTCTTGAACTAAGACATGAACACCAAGTTCAACAATTCTCAAGAATTCTATAGTGAGCTTTATCTAATACTCTATTTTTTAATCGTTGAATCAATTTAGTTAACAGTTAGAAAAAAATTGGTTAGTTTGATCCAACGATCGGATTAAGAGATGGTACATTAAAAAAAACCCGTTCTAAAGTCTGCAATTTTTTTGTTTTTAATGTGGAAATTATGAACGTATACAAAAGAGTCCTACGGTAATAGTCTCTAACCCCAATCCCCCAATAATTCAAGCATGTTTCATGGTGGGACGAAGCAGAGGAGCTTCAGGTGGAAGAACCCACCTATAACGTATCGGTAATATGTTTGTACATTTTGTTATTGATATGTTGTTAACAATAATATCGACACTTTATCAATATTATATTGAGAGTTCGTCAAAAATTAAAAAAGGAGACAGACAGAGAAAAAGATTATTACTCGCTGCTGCAATAACCATGAGGACAACCAAGCAAACCAATTTGAGTGAAGCTTTAGTCATCTTGCTGGAAGCTGTAGTTGGGGCTCTAATTATGGGGCCAGATTTATAGGTTTTAATTTGTCTGCTGACGTTAATGGCATCTTAAAACAATAATCAGCTTCAGTTGTCACCGGCACATCTCTTCTGTATTTGCTCTCTAAACTAATTGCAACTAGATACAAGAGATATCTTTAACTATTTGTAACAAGACTTGACTAACTTTTTTTTTTTGAGACTGAAGACGAGACCTCAACTAACAAAATTTGACTTTCTCACAAACTGCTGACTGTTGGCTTTGCAAGGTTTTTGCAAGCAATGTTTGGGACTGCTTTTTTAAGAAGTACTTCAACTCATAAACGCTTTTAATAAAAGCAATTTTATTATAAAGTTATTGAAAATTTCAAAAAAAATTGAAGTGCTCTTTCTGAAGAAGCACATGACAGTTGCTTCTCCAGAAAGCATTTTTATGGCCCATACACGCTTCTAAACTTTTTTGTAAAACGCCGTTAAAAGACATTTAGCATTTCAAAAAATACTCCTAAACTGGCAATTAGTCTTGAAAAACTAGAGTTCCTAAATAAATGACTTGTGGATACTGATTGTTGTTCCGCCAACACTGACTAGGCCGGGAAGGATTTTCCTGTTACCAAAGTCCCTGTGCCCCCATGTTTCCTCCCTAGTTTTGTGACATGTGTACTATAACTTAACAGGAGTTTAACTCTGTTAACTCTCTTTTAGCTTTTTTTTTTCTTTAATTAAAAGAATTAAAATATATTATATTAGAATACACGTTTGACAAAAACACTTTGCACGCCATTTCATCTTCTACGCTACACTTCAACCCCTACATCTTCTCTGCACCACAAAACTCAGCCACTTCATCTTCTCTGCTCTACGAAACTCACCCTTCATATGGTTTGTTTTTCTAGTTCGCTCGGTGGCTGCTGGTTCATCCGGTAAGCACCCTCTGCCTCTTCATTGTTTTTTCTTGTGCTTTTTGATTTCTGGGTTTTGAGCATCGTATGAAAAACTCAGCCGCTTCATCTTGGTTATATAATTATCAAATGAATTGCGTAATGGGTATATAATTACGAAAACTCAGCCCCTGCATATATTTCGCTCGTTGGCCACTGGTTCGTGAGGTGAGCCAGGCTCTACTTCATAATTTTCCCCCCCTTTTTGGTTGCTGGTGTTGGAGCCAACGCACAAGAAGCTTTTAAAAGATTAATTTGTGATAATTATATACCAATTATGCAATTCATTTGGTTTCAAAAAAAAATTCAAGAAAAAGAGAAGGAAGAAGGTTGATTTGGCTGAAGCATACCTCCAGCATTTTGGTTCATCAGAAGTTAATTCCCATCTTGCCTTTTAAATTGATCCTATTTTCAAGCTATGTCTTTGGACACTTGGCTACAAAGGCAATTCTGTGAATTTTTGGGTGTACAAAGACGTTTTTGGGGTGTGTATCAAAAGCTAATCACCCTTATATACATAGGGATGAATGCTTTATTGTTTGTCCACAGATACACTATTTAATGAATGCTTTATTGGGTACTAATAATTTGGAATATGTTAAATGGTGAAATGGTTAAGAGTGGTGGTTAGATGGGGATGCTGTCCTAAATGTTGAACAACTGCTTATGAATGGAGCCTTGTGTGTTGGTCAAACTGTGTAAATGCTATTATTATGTTATATATCGAGAGTGCTTGCCTATGTAGCTCATGTCTATGAGTCTAGCTATTTTCATTGTCATAATACATTTCATATTTAAGCATTTTGTTTCTTGAAACATTGTTACTAGTTGTGGGTTTTGTTATCTAGCCTAATGTGAGATTTGTAATTTCCAGATACAATGTGCAGGTTTGCTTAAAACAGATACCAAAATGTAAGTGTAGGTGGGTGCGGGTAGTGAGGGATCTTTGGTGGTTGACATCTGACTTCTATTTGAAGTGGTTTATTCTTTGAGTAATGATGCTTGCAGCTTCTGTAAGAGTATAGTGGCCTGCATCTAATATCAGTATCTATAACTTCTATTTTCACTTTTACATTTGCAGGTAGAATTATGATTGGATTATATGGTTAGGTTGTACCAAAAACTGTTGGTACGTGTTCATTTCATGTTGGTTCGTTTGTGACAAATGAAATGGCAAGAGAGCTGTGAAATATTCTTCTTCTACATGCCAAAAGTTAACAAATAGGAAGCTCACAGCCCATATGATGTTCTAGTGAAAAAGGTGCAAAGAAGAAGGGATCAAATTGTAGTGAAAAAGGTTCTAGTGGTAGTCAAAGTAGTGAAGGTGGGCATGGTAGGCAGGAAGTGAACATTGAGAACCAACCATTGCTGAGGTTCATAGTGATGGGAAGGAAATCCTATACTATGAAAAATTATGTATTATTTTTCCCCAAAAATATTTTTTATATGACCCAAAATTCTA
The DNA here is from genome assembly GCF_902201215.1 of Prunus dulcis. Taxonomy (NCBI): domain Eukaryota; kingdom Viridiplantae; phylum Streptophyta; class Magnoliopsida; order Rosales; family Rosaceae; genus Prunus; species Prunus dulcis. Next base: position 15,457,896 of record NC_047652.1, read on the forward strand.
TGAAGTTTGTATGAGGTTCTGCATTATTAACATCATTGTGCATTCTTCATCATGTTCTGACATGGAGAGAGCTTACTGGAAAGTATGCATCATGATAAATGACTTCGTGGCTTGAAATGCAAGTAATATTTACATTGAATGTAATACTTCAACACCTTAAGAAGGCAGAGATGCCAAATATCAGAATAAGTTCAAATGCCAAGACAGGACAAACATAACAAACTTGTTCTAAATCAAAACAGAGTTGTAACAAATTATGGAACCCTTGTCAACAATTGAGAGCTAAACAACCCAAATTCAACATTATGACGCTTGGTGACTCTTGTCAATTGAAAAGGTGGATCTACTTCAACACTAGAACTTTTGGCCCCGGGACCTGTGAATTGAGAGCTAAACAACCCAAATTCTCCTTCCAATGGTGATTGTGCCTACACTCATACAATATATATATGTCAAAACAGTGAAATATACTCAATCAAGTACAAAATTACAATTAAGAAAAGTTTTAACTAAATGCAATGAAGTACTTGCAATAAGTTGACCATGCTAACTGGAAATTCCATGTTTAAATTATTGACAGCAACAAGTTCCTACAATTTTTTGTGTTCAACCAATACTGGAAAAATACAATGAAGCTACAGGGTAATAAACAAACAAAGATGAAATTAATAATGAATTTATACAATACGTGTGAAATTTCTGATGGAGGTGCTGGAACAGGTTTCGTAGTAGGAACACATATTGAATCAACACTGCTTGAATTTTGCAATTCTGTTTTTCGAGTTCTTCTCTTCTTTGTCAGCTTCTCCAAAGCATTTTTTGGCCTTTTAGAACTACCAACAACTCTTTCTTTAATTTTGATTCCTCTAACTTTAATAATATCATCATCAACATTAATACACTCATTTAACTCAGATCTACTATTAATTACTGGCGAGATAACTTCACACATTTCTTGACTTGATTTTTCTTTCAAACATGCATCCACCTCGTCAAAAGTCTGATTCAATCGTCGTATAACAATTTCATACGCCTTACCACACCCTGCTGCCCTTGTTGCTAATTGAGTATGCAACCGACACAACTCTCTATAACGTCTTACAATTTCTACCTTAGGGTCATTTGTACTTGAAGATGAATTAATTTTTGCACTCATAGCCTTCACATTTTTTGTCCATCTCTTCAAGATGTATTGAGCTGGGATACTTTTAACATTTCTTGTAGAAAGAACCTTCAAGGCATGTGCACATAAGATTCCTGCAAACTCAAACTTTTTACAACTACATAAAGTTATATTATTTGTTGAGTCAAATGTAACTGTATGTTGCCAATTCTTCCCATACGGGATAACTTCATACTTGCTGATTGTTCCCATCTCATCATTGAAGTGCAAAACACAATCATAAGCCTTACATAGCTCATCTTGGAACACTTTAAACACTTTCGGTGTATACACATTTGCTGCATGCTTCAATATTTCTACGGGAAATGACAATGTTGGGAACTTTGACTTGCTTTAAATTCAGCTTTCAACTCTTCGTAACGACGATCTTCAACCAACCTTTGGAAGTGTTGAAAAAATCTAAGCAAGTCATATTTGTAACTAACATATTTTTGTATACAACTATTCATGCTTTCACTCCTCTGGGTAGTAGTAATATCTGCACAAAAAGTTTGTCGCCCATAAATTAACGCCCATTTCTCCCTTATTTTAAACAAGCGACTCAACCAATCATTGCCCACGAGAGTATATTTTTCAAGCATACTATTCCAAGCATTTAGAAAAGCATCTTCATCCTCATAATCATATATGCAACTACTAAAATCTTTGCTGAAATCTTTGAACTTCTCAAAAACACCGCTAAGGTGTTTGGCTGCATTCTGATATATGTGCCAAATACATAAACGATGAGATGTTTCTGGCCATTTTAAAGCTAATGCTGCAGACATTGCTGCATCTTGGTCTGTAAGAATGCTCTTTGGCTTTTTTCCAGACATAGCCTTCACAAAAGTATCAAACAACCACGTAAAAGTTTGAATTGTCTCATCATATAATAGTGCAGCACCAAATATAATAGTTTGCTTATGGTGATTGACACCAACAAACATTGCAAAAGGTCTTCCTTCTTTATTTTTTCTATAGGTAGTATCAAAACATACTACATCACCAAAATAATCATAATCTACCATCATCCTCGCATCAGCCCAAAAAATATTAGTGATCAAATCATCTTCATCCACTTGTATAGCATAAAAAAAATTAGGATCAGTCAATTGCATTTGTTGCAGATACTCTAACACACCACCTGTATCTCCTAACTTCATTTCTCTTGTTCATTTTGGATGCAAGTAGTTCTTGTAATCATCAGGAATAAATCCAAGACTTTCCCGACCACCAGCTTGTCTACTTAAAAATTCAAGAGCTGCTTTGGGAGCAATTCCTAAACTATCAGCCATATCAACTTCAGCTATTTGTGCAAGAGTGATCTTCCTATGAGACCTAAACAAATGAGTCTTAGACAAACTTGTACTCACACGGTTATGCTCATAAACAAATTCTATGACAGGATACTTCTCATTCAAATGACAACTAATTTTCATCCTTGCTAAGCATCCACATCTTGTCTCAACACGATGATATTTCACATTAGAAACACGCTTATCAATTTCACGCTTACCTTCAGTGAAGCAAACAAAAAGCATGTCTCTCAACTGGCCACTTTTGAATTTGTGACAACTACTTCTTCTAATACTAAAACCAATATTGTATGCATATGCATTGTAAAATTTAAATGCTAAGTCTTCTCTCAAACTTCATCCCAATCACAGGAATTAGTTGTTTTCGAATGCTTAAATGAACCAAATCTATTTTTTCATTACCTTTCATAGCTTGTGATGACTTTTCGTTGCTTTCACCTTATGAAATGTTTAAGCCAGGGCTTGTTTCACCTTCTCCATCTTCTATGCAATTATTATCCATATTCATATCCTTCGAAAATTGAATCAAACAAAATTTATACATCTAAAATATTTTCCACAACAATAAAAATTACAATTAATTTAATAAAAATTAAACATAGCTAAGTATTGTACAATCATATGTTCATATTCATATCCTTCAAAAATTGAATCAAACAAAATTTATACATCTAAAATATTTTTCATAACAATAAAAAATTACAATGAATTCAATAAAAATTAAACAGAGGTAAGTACTGTACAATCATATGTTCATATTAGTTAATGATGAAACTAGAAAATGGACGTAGATGAAAACCAAAGCATCGAGCTCCAATCCCTTATATTTAATATCAGAAAAAGTAAACCAAAACACGCAAACTATCAAAAATTTGTGAAAAGAAAAATCAATATATTTTATATTAGTTGTTACTGTATATGAAAACGAAAAGTCATCACAAGATTGAAACCAAATGAATTTGATTCAAATGAATTGCATATTGGGTATATGATTGTCACAAGTTATATGTTTATAAGTTTTTCATACGATGCTAAAAAACCAGCAATCAAAAAGCAGAAGAAGGAAACATGAAGAGCAGAACATGTTTACCTGATGAACTAGTAGCCAACGAACGAACTAGAAGAACAAACCATATGTAGGGGTTGAGTTTCGTAGAGCGAAAAAGATGAAGTGGTTGAGTTTTGCAGTGCAGAGAAGATGTAGGGGTTGAAGTATAGCGTCGAAGATGAAATGGCCAGCAAAGTGTTTTTGTCAAACCTGTATACTAACATAATATATTTTAATTCTTTAATTAAAGAAAAAATGTTAAAAGAGAGTTAACAAAGTTAAACTCTTGTTAAGTTACGTGCCACATTGCACAAAACTGGGGAGGAAACATGGGGGCACAGGGACTTTGGTAACAGGAAAATTGGGCTCCTCTCTCTTTGCTTTCTCTCTCTCTCTCTCTCTCTCTCTCTCAGTTCTCTTCCTCTCCCAACACTCTCTATCGATCGCTCCGCGAAACCCATCTCATCCTCTCATCTCTCTCTTCTGAATCGCGAAAACCCCTCTTGACCCCATCCTCTAGGTCTGTCTTCCGAATCGCCTAAGGTAGCAACTGCTTGCAATCTCGAAACTTAACTCCATCATTGTTGATTACTTTGGTTCTCTGCATTTAGTCTTGATGGTTATTTTCTTAATCTCTATGGGTTTCGCTGAAATTGGTTTTATTTTGATTGATATGGGTGTGGTTTGAATTTTCATGCTCATTCATATTAGTTTTACCAAATGGGTTTAGATTTTTGCTCTGGATATGTGAATCTTGAAACTTGGGATTTTCCATTTGATGTAGTAGATTTGTATTGTCTGATTCTGATGATTCCTTGTTTGAAATCGTGAGTGAGTTTGTTCTTTGTCGAATGATTCTTGCATTTGATTTGGGATTTGCTTGTTTATTGTTGTTGTTATTCCTGTTGTATTGCTGTTGTATTGTCGTTGTATTGATGTTGTATTGCCTGTCTATTGTGGTTTTATTCCCGTTTTATTGTGGTTTGAATGATTTTGGTGATTTATGCAATTGGATTATGTGTTTCTTTGTTGTTTTCTTTCATCCAAAGAAGGGAAATTGTAGGTGTTCATTTATAGTCTCTACATTAGGCACATGAATCTTTATAGTTTGCTTTGCAGTTGCAGTAACTTTTTTATGTCTCTAATTTGTACACAGATAGCCATTTATGCTACTATACAGGCAGAGTCCATAATTGTTCTTTTGATGTTCCATTTGTATTGTATTTCATATGTTCTCTTTTTGTTACAGATGTATATCAGTATGGTGATGAGTAGATTTTAGGAGGCACTGATTCAGTTGGGCTAGTTCTTTTAGCATTTTACCCCAAACCCTATATCAAGTTTATCTCTGGGGCATGAAATCCCTTTGACACTTGGGTGGTGTTCGGTTTTTGGATTGATGTACATCCAAATTTGGTAAAATTGAATTTAGATAAGAGTGGAGTGTGGAGAGAGTTCGAGAGTAGATAAGAAACTGAAATTTGGTAAAGAGTGCAATTGGTATTATTTCACATTTCAGGGGATTGATAGTTGATCGGAATGCCCATTTCATTCCAAAGTTTAATCCAATAAATCAAACAATGTCTTATAAATAGCATTACAAATGAAAATGATGTATCAAATGAGATTTCTGGCATTTTTGAGCAAACCTTATGGAGAGAAAATATAAGAGAATGAAATAGGATCAACAGCTTATGGTAGCTAGAAGGAATTTGTATTTTTTCTGTCATGGCACACATTGGTGAATATACAACTTATGTATTGCATATCAGGTGTCTATTGCTTCTCTATTGTACTATTATCACTGATATACCTCTTGCCTTTTGCTTTGATCTGCCTCTATATTGTCTGTTTAGTGCTTTGTTATTGTGTATATACATATATTTCAATGGCTTAAAATTATTCATTTCAGTAATGTAGGTATCAAATTTTGGTATGTAATGATCAAATCACATTCATGGCCAGATGTACACTTCACAATTATGAAGTTGTATTTTCCAATTCTTAATGCTCAAACCCGCCATGGGCATGGACGTTAACAACAAACCACAAGCAACCTCTTAGTGCCAGACAATTGCACCTTAAATTCAAAGTGGATGCTATTTGTCAGACAATGGCAACTGAAGAACGACCCATCCGACTACTATATGTCCTCATATGCATACTATCAACTACATTATTTTTCAGTCCTCTATCTTCTATACTTACGGGTAAGAGAGCTAGTTTGAAGGTGTTACCTCACAATTGCACTTCATAAAAAATTTGGACATCATCATTATTCTCAATCTTTATGTGCTTCGACTCCTTCGTGACTATCAAAACTGAGAACTTTAAGCAAACCTTGTCTTCCCTGTTGTTTGTATTACCAATCTTATGCACACGATCCAACAGTTCAGCAAATGTGATGGTCCGTGGTACTTTTATGCCTTTTGAGTCATCCTCTTCGTATTTGCACATCTTCTTTGAGGTTACCCATTTTCCATTGTAGCAACCAGATAACAATTGTCTCCATTTCTGACCATGACAAAACAACATTTCATTAACACATGAAGGCACGAGCAAGTCACTACAATAAAACCAAAATAACCATACAATACAAGATCAATACAACGACGAGAAACTGCAATACAACCACAATAAAACAGCAATAAAATAGCAATACAACAGTAATATATCAGCAATACATCATCAATAACAACATCAATAAATCAGCAGTAAACAAAGAATCATCATAATAATACAATCCAAATCTACTACATCAAATAGAAAATCTCAAGTTTCAAAATTCACATATCCAGAGCAATCTAAATCCATTTCGTAAAAACCCATATGTATGAGCATGAAGATTCAAAAACACATAATCCATAGCAATCAAAATAAAACAAATTTCAGAGAAATCCACAGAGATTAAGAAGATGACCATCAACACTAAAGTAATTAATAATGAGAAACCTAGAAGACAACCTATTGGAGGTTGGTGATGGAGTTGAGCTTCTGACAGGACCCAACCAGAATTCCCCCTCTAAACTCGTGTCAAATCCTGTTACATATTTCGGCACCTGAACGATGCCGGACCTACTACTAACTTTACACCTCTCACTCATAAATTAAGAAGAAAAAAAAAGGGTCATGACTTCACAAGGCCTCCGGACTCAAATTCAGTCCTAAGTGGGAAATATCAAAGCAACTACTAGGGTTAAATTTACAAAGTTAGTTTCCAAATAAACAACGAAAACAGAAAATGAAGTTTCCTACTAGATAGCTACGAGGACTTAACCAATGCCATAGTAGCTTACGTGGTCGTCCAAACTCTGAGCTATCTACTTCCTAGGGGCGCAAAGCAGTAAATGCGTGAGTGGACAAATTTTTTTTTTTTCTTGAAAGTAATTATAAAGAACATACTAACCCCTCTGTCTTCGCAAACCTTTGAAAAAATTTACTAAAACACAAGAAAATTTATGTACAGGAACAAAATATAACAAATACACATGTAGGTAAAACGATCTCGGAAATAATTGGAAAGTAAAGTTTCAATTAGTACAATCTGGTATTTCAAACAACATTTAAATCCAAAATATTGAGTAACTCAAAAATATAATTCAACAAAAATCAAGTTTCAAACCATTCTTTGAATATAATAAGTCAAGCAAGCTCAAAATACAATTCAACTGAAATCCAGTCTCAATCCAATTCATACAAAAGCTCTCCACCCAAGTATACTTATAAGGAAAACTGGCCAACCTTGTGTAGTACATTGGCAGGGTTGACAGGACCCGATCCCAATTCCACTTTGGAATTCGAGCCGAATCCTGTGCGTGTCCGACACCTGGCGAATGTCGGGCACAAATGACCTTTTTACCCTTCCTGTTACAACTACATTTAAAACTCCTCTTAGACTCCTGCCGAAAATTTAGCAGAGTTTCCCCTGTAATTTGTCCAAACCCAAAAATTTTCACCTGTTAAACAAGCTAATATTCTTACACCAACTGCTAGAATAAGTCAACAACACAACCAACAGTTCAGGTTTCCCACTATAACTAGATATCAGAGCATTTACTAATAATTTACAAGATTTTAAGTACTTTACAACAAAATCCTACGTTTCTTGGGTGGCGCGGGAGCTGGAAGAAGGCCCGTGGTGGATTCCTGTGTACTTCTACTGCCTGGGGGCGAAAAACAATTTGAAAGTGTGAGTGGACAAAATAATGTTCTTAAAACAAGTTATAAACATAGTAACCCCGTTGTAAATAGGTAGGTAAAGCTAAAGTTTGACTGTAATCAAATACAAGGCATTCAAATAAACATGTATATGTATACGTATCTATGCAGATGTAAAACATGCACGGATATCAGGAAACTTGTATAAAATGACTGAAAGTAATAATTACATAAAAGTACTCAAATTCTTTTAAAACTACCACCTAGGAGTATCCCTGTAAATTCGTCAATTCCCCTAGCAGGTCTTGGCGACACACAGTCTATCCGAGCCGCAAACTGGCAGGATTCAGGGGACTATAGTCAGCCTGATCCGCTGGCAGGTCTCGATGATACACAGTCAACTCGAGCCGCTCTGGCAGGATTCAGGGGACCTTAGTGAGCCTGATCCACAATCCTGGCAGGTCTCGGGGACACAAAGTCAGCAGAGCCGCAAATCCTGGCAGGTCTCGGGACACCAAGTCAGCCGAGCCTCAAATCCTAGCACTCACGGTCCGAGCGTCCCCGAAACTCGTGAGGCAATGTCAAGTGCACTAACGAAACTGAAAATAGACTGGATGTCTGTAGACATCGGTCCAACTGAGGGTAATCACCGAAATCGGGTACATGGTGGTTTAAAATAAACTATTTAGAGAAGTCTGAAAAATAACTATAATCTAAAACTATGCTGCTTTTTTATCTGATGCAAGTCTCAAACTCTGTTTTCTATAACTTTTTAGCATGTGCAACTAAGCAGCATAGAATTATATAAATATTACTGCACAAATCATGCTAGGAAAACATTCAATAAAACTTATTCAAGATCAAATATGAAATTTATTTATAAGAGTCGTTTAGAAAAGAAAAGTCCACTCACAGCTGGTCCTAGCTAGCTGGACCTTTTGAAGGTCTCTCCTGTGGTTCAGTCTAGCCTCTGGTGCCTGATTAACCATGAAGATTAAATTAATAAAACTGCTCAATAAAAGAATTAAATTAAAAACCCTGACCCCTGGCTCTTAGAAATGCGTGCACTCATTTTCAAGTCAATCATATGCCCATTTTAGCATTTTAGACAATTAGAACGGTCTTAAAAGACCTGAAGCTTTACTAAGCGAAAAACTGCCAGACCGGCCAATCAGAAACCCAATGGGGTCCACAATCTCCGATGGCCGATCTGGGATTCTCTAGACATTCCTCGCAAAGAAATACCCATATCCTGCGAGTTTGGCCGGAAACGGACGGTCGGATTAGCCAAAATCGCGTTATCGCTTAAAATCCAACCCTAGCCCCAGGGTTCGCGATTTCGGAGTATCCGGAACTCCGATTCGCAATCCGTTGAATCCTACACGATCATGAAATCATGTAGAACGACATATCCAAAGTTGAGTGCGATCCAACTGCTCGACGATACTGCACCCAGGAATCGCGCAATATGGAAAATCCGTTCGGGGCTCAAACGGACTCCAAATTGAGATCCTCGAAATCCTACGCGCTCATGACAACACGAGGATCGCAAAAATACACAGAGTCACAGCACTACCCTCACCCATGCGCCGCCACAAGCGCGGGTATCTTGGGTGTCCAAAGGATAACGGCTCGCCGGAAGAACTCAAAACCAAGACTCCAAACTC